>NC_141136.1:112034944-112187199 GCF_053477565.2 Lygodium microphyllum
GCACTTTTGTTAATCACGGGATTAAGGAAAGGGCCAAAGAGAGTTCGCCACGTATGCAAGAATATGGTATTCTTGTCTCCTCTTTTTTAGAGATAGTGGAGTCCATTTCGTGATTCTCTCTTCTTTTTTAGCCAAAACCCCTAAAGTCTGACATGTTTTGGAGTCCCAAAGACGTTATTTACTTACAAATCTGACAAAATACGTGACAGAGATGTGATGAAATTAATAATGAGTTTTTTGAAAGTCGGGAGATCTTTCAATATTGTTTTTGGCGCCCAATACATACTCGTTTGTATTCTTGGCGCTACTTTTTAGTTCATTCACCCCTCTTTGAGCTTCTTTCTCTACACTTTCATTCTTTTCATGGCTTCCTCCAGGCGCCCTTCTCATTTAATACACTCTTGCATAGTCTATAGCCAGGGAGCATATGGAAATTTTGAGCCCAAAACCTTTGTTGTAAACGATTGGGTTACCATGCTGCCATCTTGCAAGGGCTCTCATAAGGTGAAAAGAAGAAAACGAGATTATATAAAACATCATTGGAAGGGGCGTATCATTGCCTTCAAAATTATGCCCGAAGGCTGGTTTGTCAAGGTGCAACATGTTTACATGGCCAAGGATATGCACTTGCCTCCAAACGAATGTGTTCCCCAACAAACACATTGTAAGTTATTAGTTGAATAACGTATATAATTCTTTTCCATTTATGCAAGTTTTAACAAACGGTTCGTCATTGTAGATATCTTTCCGTCAACAAGTATTGAATGGCAACCTGTGGAAAGCCTAAGTGGGACTTTCCATGCCATTCATAAGGTATTGGCAGACATTATTTATGCCGATCAAACTGTGTCTTTTTTTAGTGAATGCAAGGTTTTTATATATTATGCACAGTATGTGGTTCCCTCTAAAGCGGATAAGTATGGGAATATCGAAGATTTGCCATTGCCAAGTCTTTCATCTCTAAACTGGGAGATTCCTGACAAGGTAACGGTGCAGAGTTTCAAATTCAAAATATCTCAGGATATTAAAAAGTCCATGACAGCTGGAAGGATCTCAAGAAGAATACTTTTACATTGGTTTGTACCCCTCCATATCTTCGTGGCTTGCTTCAAAACAGCAAATTTACAAAGAACGAAGGTATCCTGGCTAAGTAGAAACTTTTCGGAATAGGAGCCTACCAGCACTGCAAGAAAAAATGTAACAAGTTGGTAAAAAGGGGTCCCTAAAAAAACCAACAATATGAAAGAGACTTACATTCACTCCATCTATCTTGAGTATCTTTGAATCTATTGTCCTGCAGACATTTGAAAAGCACTCTTTTTCCATAAATATATGTATGACTTTGTGACTTTGCAATGATACTTCTTGTTAGAGAGATTTATATGGTTTTCTAGGATCAACAATATCCTCATATGTGGTGTCCAAGAAGGTAGTCAGGAGCCTGCCAGCACTGCAAATGGAAACATGTAACTAAAATAGATAATCAAATAAAATAAATAATTAACCAAAAAGCAAGCAGTATTCCATTCAACCCACATTCTTCCTTGGCCATGGATACCACTTAGAGAGTTCATGAGGATAATTTCTCTGGTGAGTGTATCCGATGTAATAAAAAAAATTATGGTAGTTGTGATGGAATCAAAAGCTTTGAAAGACATTGTTATATTTGAACCAAATCTCAAAAAAAAATCCATTGATAACAGTGGATCAACAATACACATAATTTTAGAGATTTATTGGCTAAGAGATGCAATCAATGTCCTAAAGCTAATAGCAAAAATAAAGGAGTGTTATTTGCAATCAATAGCACAATTATTCTATATACTAAAATTTTTTAGAGTCAAAATGCCTTACCTTATGCAATAATAAACTACAAAATCTAACAATTAAATATCATTTTTACAACTAGCATGGACTTGTCCTCATGAGATATGCTAAGATAGTCCTCTTCCTCAGAAGTGCAAGAAACATTAATAACCATTTGCCCATACACCTCGCCCATTCTCTTATAATTAACAAGTCCAAGTACATCGATTTTTCTCTTGCAAACATCATCCTCGGTACCTTATTCTGCTAATCATATTAAAATCTTTATTCATTAGGGTGATCTTATGAGCATGAGCAGCAACAATGTAAGGATAATTCATAAATTCATAAAGTCAACCATGTGAGGATAAGTTGATATGACGCGAGAGCAGCAAAGCCAAATTTTCGCAGGGTCATATTCGCACCGTATCGTGGAGCAGTTCATACGGCGCGAGCGTGGCAAAAAGCATAATGTTTGTTACTACACTTTTCGCTGCATATCATGGATGACTTGATATGGTGCAAGAGTGGCACAACAAAATCTCCGTAGGGGTCCTCCTCCCTGAGTATCATGAAGGAGTAAACATGCATGCGCGTGCAAAGTACACCCCCTTGTAATGACTTATTTTTTGTGAGATCTTAAACTTATCAAAAAAATCCAAAAAAAATTTCATGAGTTCATTAGGTTTTGAAAAAATTTTAGGAATTTTTTAAGATTTTTTTGAGCTCATTTGCTATTTTTAAAAATATTTTTAAGCAAAAAATAGCCTTAAAAAGACCCAAAAAATCACAAAAAAACCACCCAAAAATAGCATGGCCGATACGACGCGAATATGGGTAACCGAGACCGATACGACGCGAATATGGGTAACCGAGCGTCTCGGTTACCCATATTCGTGTCATATCGGCCATGCTATTTTTGGGTGGTTTTTTTGTGATTTTTGGGTCTTTTTTAGGCTGTTTTTTGTTTTAAATTATTTTTAAAAATAGCAAATGAGCTCAAAAAAATCTTAAAAATTTTTTCAAAGCCTATTGAACTCATGGAAATTTTTTTGAATTTTTTTGAGCTCTTTTGCTATTTTTAAAAATATTATTAAGCAAAAAATAGCCTAAAAAAGACCCAAAAAATCACAAAAAAACCACCCAAAAATAGCATGGCCGATACGACGCGAATATGGGTAACCGAGCGTCGCATGGCTGATACGACGCGAATATGGGTAACCGAGATGCTCGGTTACCCATCTCGGTTACCCATATTCGCGTCGTATCGGCCATGGTTACCCATATTCGCGTCGTATCGGCCATGCTATGGCCGATACGACGCGAATATGGGTAACCGATACGACACGAATATGGGTAACCGAGCATCTCGGTTACCCATATTCGCGTCGTATCGGCCATGCTATATGGGTATAGCATGGCCGACGCTCGGTTACCCATATTCGCGTCGTATCGGCCATGCTATACATTTTTGGGTGGTTTTTGTGATTTTTTGGATCTCTTTTAGGCCGTTTTTTGCTTTAAAATATTTTTAAAATAGCAAACGAGCTCAAAAATAACTTAAAAATTTTCTAAATTTTTTTCAAAGCCTAATAAAGTTATGTAATTTTTTTTGTGAAATGGAGACTAATTATTTTGATGGTCTTTTTTTTGTGAAATTGAGATATATTACATTTGAAAAAAGATATACAATGATAAAGCATCAATAATGTAGTGATGCTTTCAATTATAAAATCAATCTGCTTTAGAATCAGAGTTCTGAGAGAAAGAAATAGATTCAAGTCCTTTCTATTTCTTCTTACAAATCAAGGGAATAGATCTTAAGAGATTTGCTAGGATATGATATCATGAGTAGTATCATCCCATGACATCAAGCTACCATTTAGGTATTGAAATCTGATAGTGCCAATAAGAATCACAATTGAAGATATTGAAACTTGAAACCCCATAGTGCTAATCATAGTTGAGGGTATGATGAGAAAAATACTCCTAAGAGCTAATATTAAGTAAGAAGTTGTATCCTTCATATTCTTCGAAGCATCCTGCACACATAAAATCATCTTAGTCCTAAAGTTGATATGATACACAATATCACTAATACTTCTATCTATTACTTGTTTAATTTTTTTATATTTTAAGAGACAAAATTGAATAATAAATATTTTTAATCTATTACTAGGTAAATATTTTTATCTCCCAGAAATCAAAGTACTTCCTTTCTTCTAATTATAATATATTATCCTTGTCTTATCAATTAGTCCTTGCTAAAAAGTTGATATTACAACACTGTATAATGAAGATATTCTATTTTCAAGTGTCAAGATCAAAGTGAAAATTTTCACTTTCTATTCTATTAGCTTAAGGATTATCCTTAGTATATCTATCCCTACCAATTTGCATCAACACCATGGGACTCTTTTACCCATTTTCTTATGAATCAAATTGAAGAGATTGAAGAAAAAACTTGGATTTAGTTGAAACAAAATCTTACAGAATGGATATCTTAGGGGTTGAAGTAAAGATGCGGCTTGGATGTCCCAACCTAGTTGGGTTTGCTGAAAACTAACAAGATGATCTCGTCTCAGGTCCATGGAGGACCATATCTCTATAGCTCAATCGGCAAGTAAGTGGTATTGATCCTCTGTGTAGAGACTCTTTTGATTGTTGATCACCTTCTCAAGATTTTGTGAAAGGAGACGAAGGGAGACCAATGCACGCTGCTGGTAAGAACCGGACGTGATTTTGGTGAGAAATTTTACGACATAGTAAAATCTACTTTAAGAACTAAGAAACAAAGTGAAGAGGAGAGAATGATGATTCAAATAAATGCAGGCGAAAAAAGAAGCGTGATTTTGGTGGGAAACGTGATAGTAAAATATTCAAAATGAAAGAATAATGGCCGAAAAGTGACCTCTGACATGAGTTAACGTCCTTAGGCATTTAATGGCTAACCTCTTAAATGAATAATAAATTCTCTCATTAATCACGTCTGAATGGCCAAATTTGGAGGGTTCATTATTTTAAAACCTCAACTAATTAGTAACTTAATCATTTTCTTACAAGTGCCATTTTTGAAACGTTTTTGGCCCTAATGGCTAAGTTTCACCACCAAAAACTAGTTTCATCTCATGAGTACTTGGACCGGCCCCATAGATGAGAGATCTCTTTGCAAGATGTGACTAATCATGCAAGGCCATGATAACTAGTTGGGCTCCAGGGAGATTTTCATGAGTCCAAAATGAGATCAATGACTTGCAAGCCCCCCAGATGCATACTAGAAGGTCCTTTGCTAGGTAGGGGGTACAATGAAGGCCCAATACCAATAGTTTCAGTTTAGAGTGGTTTGATTAGATATCCAAGGTAACATTTGGTGCTGATAGTTCCATTGCAAAGTGGTTTGCTTAGTATCACAAATAGACTATCCAACATGGGTTTTTGCTTGATACATGGCAATTTCATGCTAAGCCCTACATAGCACTATTTTAGGGGGCTAGTATGAGATTGTGCCTTATGGAAAAAGGGATTGACATTCCACTCTCCCTCATTTCTCACTCTCATTGAACCAAGTGGGATCTTGTTTGCTTTGAGTTTTGATTGCTGTTGTTGTTTGTTGTTGTTTTTTTTTTCTCTCTCTCTCTCTCTCTCTCTCTCTCTCTCTCTCTCTCTCTCTCTCTCTCTCTCTCTCTCTCTCTCTCTCTCTCTTCATGGCTGATCAAGTCATTAGGAACCTTAGTTGATTCTTATGGGTCAAGCTGGACACTCCCCTATGAGATAGACCTTGAAGCAACCTAAACGTCTATGCTTGTGTGTTTCATGAAATCCAAGTGCTATCCTTAGGACAAAAACTAGATGACCACCCTATGTTACTCCATGGGTTTCGCAGGCAGGTATGTCTCATTTAGAATCCCTCAATTCACAACAACCACCTTAATTTTAATTCTTCCCTTTATTTTATATAATCATAGGGGAAACTTCTCAATGAATGCCAAATCTTCCATGGATGGTCATTCTCTCTGTTTCTTCTTTCAGTTTGTTCCCAAACAGTTTGCCACCAAGATGCAAGTTTCTGCTGCTTCAACAGGAAGAGGAACCAGTCCACCACATAGAGCATGCATCATGATGGTAATATATTTCCGCCATTGTGGGATGAACTTCTTGTAGAAAGTGGCTTTGATTATGAGAAATTCCAACTCTTCAGTGGAAGAAGGAACTTTACAAACTTCCATTAAATTCTCCTCTTCTTGGCAATGCCATTTCCTTCATTTTTAGCCTCTTCTGGTACTTGTTGATGGCAAGTTTCCCCGACTGCACACCAAAAACATGGAGCCCCAAGAGGAACACCAAGGAAAAGGGAATTCTCTTGCACTAAAATCTATCTTGTAATATCAACAAGCTTTTATTTCATTCTTTTGATCATCAAAACAAAGAAAACAGCAATTCTTCATGCAGCATCATAGTAGATTTCTCCCGCAGATTTGATAGAATCAACCATAATCTTCAACATCTTCGTAAAATTATTCAATAGAAAAAAGAACATAGAAGAATACACCATCTTTTAATGGAAATCAATCACATATTATTCATCTTCAATGTCTTCATAGTTCTCTCTCTCAATCTCTCATATATAGTTGTATTGTTTTGATAGATTTCTCTCTCTCTCTCTCTCTCTCTCTCTATATATCATATCCTCACTACAATGCTCTCATAATCTCTCTCAATAATACTTCTTAGTCGTGGATGCACCTCCCAAGAGGTATGTCTGATATGAAGAGTCACCAAAGCCACTATAGTGTCTTTTCACAGCTCACTACTGTCACTGTCACTTAGTCTTCTCTTCAGTCTTCAACAGCTGCTTCTTCCACTTGTTTTAGCTCTTTTGAACTTAGATTCATCCTTTCCAAAGGTTAGAAAATTTTCCCAAAGTCACACATAAATTTTGTAGAACACTTACAGAAGGTCTACAAAACAGTTACAGTACAGTACCAGAACAGCTACAGAGCAGAGACAGAGCAAAGACAGAGGCTCTACAGAGGGTCTACAGAAGGTCATCAGAACCTCATAACTCATACTCAAACCATTCCAAACTATCAAAAACTATTCAATAAGCTTTCAAAAGATCTCAATCTACATCAATCCTCAATCCATTCTTCATACAGAAGACAATCAAAACAAAACAAAAGCTATACAGAAAGTATACAGAACCAATCAGAAGCTCAACAGAATCTATCAGAACATCACGGAGATTCATATCTTCACTAAAAATCATCATGAACTTCCAAAATATAATTAATATCATCCAAAACACTCTCAAATACTTCCATTAACAACCATACATCACTCTAAATCCATCAAAAATCAATCATTCAGACCTCAAAAACAACAAAAATTAGTCAAAAATTCAGTCTTTTTCCACTCTCAACAACCACCACCATCCCTTCCCATGTTTCTCCCCCCATATTAATTACCTCAAGTACAGGTCTCTCTCTCTCTCTCTCTCTCTCTCTCTCTCTCTCTCTCTATATATATATATATATATATATATATATATATATATATATATATAAAAGCAACTTCTTGCTTTCTCTCTCTTACACACCTTCTTTCTTGCTCTCTCTCTCTCTCTCTCTCTCTCTCTCTCTCTCTCTCTCTCTCTCTCCTTGTGTTGCTCACAAATACATACACGTACACACACTCTCTCTCACTCCCTCTCTCCTATCCTCCTCTCTCTCTCTCTCTCCTCCTCTCCCCTCTCTCTCTCTTTCTCTCTCTCTCAAATAGCTCTCAAATAGCCACTCCTCTCTTTCTCCCCCTCTTACACACACACACTCTCTCTCTCTCTCTCTCTCTCTCTCTCAATTAGTAAGTTTTCACTTTCTCCCTCTCCTACTCTCTCTCTCTCTCTCTCTCTCTCTCTCTCTCTCTCTCAAGGGTCATCCATCCATTTTTCACAACCCTCTTATTTTTGCAAGGGTCAAGAGGGTTTGCATGAGTTCCATTGTCTTAGACACTTTTAGTTGTTAATATCAGGATGAAGAGAATATCACATTGTTACTCCCACATGCATATATACATTCACATACCTCTCACTTTTGTATGCATAATTTGATCTTATATCCTAATATATCACTTCCATTGTGCACACATAAGTGAAACTACATTGCACATGTTTTCACTACTTTTAATTTAGAATTATTATGTGGACTTACTACAAGAGGATAAGGTATCAAATAGTTTGTTACACTCATTCTCATAATGTGTGATATCTATTGTTTTTTACTTTGTTCGAATAGTTAATATCGGGACAACAATATTATCTCATTGTTACTCAATCCATTGTGCACATATACATTCACATGCTTGCATGTTTCTACACTCCACCCTTCACTAGATATTTTGCATGTGCTTTATTTACACATATTGTAGTATTGCAATTGGGCGAATGCCTATACACAATCTCCTTCACTTGCACATTCCTCTCTCTTTCTTCTCTTCCCTCTCATCCTCATTTCATTACGGTTGAAAATAAACACAATCTAATAATTTTAAAAGTACATATTCATCATGCACATCAAATATCAATTGAGTTCCATTGATGGGGGGTGGAATTGGTGATCCCTAACAAAGTCTAGGATTGAACCATGGAAGCACGCTAGCTCAATTAAGTAGGGAAGCATGTGCTCCTCCAAAAGGACAGTGTCAATGGGATTTCCCTCAAATGGGAGTGGGAAAATAAAGGTATAGGGTGGATTCATCTGTATCTTCTCCATGCTATGATCCACAAATAGTGTCATTGTTGGGCTGAAGTGCAACCAATTAATGTCATCAAAACATTTCATGAAAAGGAGCTTTCTGTAACTCCTTCTGGTAGAAGTTGTTGTGGGAGTTGATTTGCACTTGCCTTGTCCATATTGAATACAAAGGTCAGTGCTTGCTTTGACAACTTCACACATTCACTTCTAACCAATCGGAATAGCTCACTTAAGTTGTTTTCCTTCATGGAGCTCCAGATGGCAATGTCAAACAATGCAGATATTTCCTTCAAAAACCTTGCAAGCCCTGGCCACAAAATCACTAAATACCTACCCACATCTAGGGGGCTTCGTCGATAATGATCTCTTCTAATTTCATTGCGTATCTAGTACCCCATTCATATCGAACATGATTAATTTTTAAGTTGTGGGAGGTAACTGTACATGTGCACGTGGAAGGTGAGCACCCATGTATTGGTATGGCGAAAAAGGATACTACATTACAGTCAAATATTGTGCAAGTTTATGTACATATGGGAGGTAACTGTACATGTGCATGTGGAAAGGTGAGCACCTATGTATTGGTATGGCGAAAAAGAACACTATATTACAGTCAAATATTGTGCAAGTTTATATAAACATGCTACCTTTTCTCTTAGATAGCTTCCATCTTCGGCAAAGTGATACAAACATGCAATTTGTATATTGGAATTAAGTGCTACTAATGCAAAGTCACCACATCCTGCATTGCAATCTAAAATGGTGTCCCCTTCTTTTCTCTGTGTTTGTAAGAATGGACCTTGAGCGAGCTGAACAACGTAGCATTGACTCTAGAGACCAGAGAGAGTGGCCAGTGAGATGACTGAGTGTAAAGCCCTATTCGGCCAAGAGCTTAGACCCAAGTGCAGAAGCTGCATTCATTAACTTGTGTTTGCACCCACATTGTTTTTGACACTTGAAGTGCACTTGGGAAAAAGTGAAAGCCTGATTTTGCACAATGCACACCAGAAAAGAGCACCACACACACATTGAGCGAACGTAAATTGAGGATCGACTGTCAATAAAAAAGGAACATGCTCAGACTTAATAAACAGAACGAACCCACTAATAGGAGATGTCGCTCAAACCTAGACGGGGGATCAAGCAATCCCAATTGGAAGGACTAAGTGACAAACATGATATGGAAGGCCAAATGCTTCAAAGAAGCAACACCATTGAGAGTGTGATGTTGCCAGAGTTGATCAACCTCATCGACAACTTGGTGGAGTAGGAAATCGCAAACATGGCAGAACATAGCGTAAATTGCAAAAATGAAGAGCTCGACCTAGGAGACTTCCCGATTGAAGTCCAGAGAATGGTGGATGCATACTACACATAAACTTGGGTAGACCACCATGGCAAGCCATCAAAAGACATCATAGCGGACCTTGAAGAGGAATGCAAGCTGGCGCAAAAAGTCCTGCAAGGCATAGTAGCAAACAACCAGCAACAACATGTTAGGAGATTGCAGCATGAAATAGAAATGTGAGAAGTTAGCCCTAGAAAATAGAAACCAAACAGGACTAAATGCAAAAAGGGAGAGAGCACTAGAGGTAGACTTTACGTTGAGTGAGCTTCCACACGAAGCAACTGATAAACAACACGTCAACAGAGCAAAGTGTTGCAACACTAGCAACATTGTTGCTTGCAAGATTAGGAGAGTTAACCAAGGCTCCAAGAGCCAATCAAGAATCCGCGTAGTTGTGAAACAACTAGGCAAGTACCAGCCGAGCAATGACCCATATAGCTTTGTTGAGTAGTTTGAGCAAGTTTGCGAGGCTAACGGCCTCACAAATCTCACTCAGTGCTTGCAAGCTTTTGGACTTTGCCTAAGAGATAAAGGATGGATATGGTACACTAGCTTAATGTTGAATGCAATGACTTTAACATCTCAAGAGTCTCTTCATCAAGAGATTCTTTGAAGCAGGATACTCTGACAACCTCATGGTTAGATTGATGAATGTTAGGTAGAAGGACAAACAGGATATTCGAGACTACGTCACCTATGTGCAAAATCTCTTCAAGAGAATCCTAGCCACGGAGAGACCTAGTGAACGAGTGGCCTCCACTGTGTTCATAAGTGGAGTCCAAAGTGAAGAGCTTTACAAAGCCTTAGTGATTAACTCAAAACTTGAAAAGGGATGTGCTAGCAGGATCTTCGAAGAAGCCATACGAGTGGATGATCTGCTCAAAGAGAGGAGCTCAAGACCCACAACTTGAGATATCATTGCTCTTGGAACCTTAGAAAGAACCACGACCGCTAGTGAAGGATCCAACCAAAGCACCCAAGGCAAAGGGAAGAATGTTAATTAGAGCCAAGAGTTGGCTAAAACCATCTTCCAGCTGAGTGTCAGGACCCTAAGTCCCAACCCTATGCCAATTGCGGCAGGTTCGGTCATGATGCCATCCATTGTAGACTACCACTTCCATACTCACAACCTTACAACTAACCTAGGGAATAGGCCTCCAAATTTTTTCAGGGAAGCCCCATTATCCCTCCCAACACCTAACGATACAAAGACAACAATCCCTAAAAGAATAAAGAATGAAGTGACAGTGATGGGTGACCCTCGTCTGTAGTGTGCAGGTGCGGAGACTATCAATGTAGTAATACATGGGCGACTAGGCAGAGGCGCCTTTACCCCCAACAACCTCCCACTTAAAGGCAAATATGCCTCAATGAGGAGTGAAAAGAAAAAAGAAAAGATAGTACAAGATATACATAGATACAACAAGATGAAGAAAGATATCATATCATCCAACGCCCATCAACCTCCTAGAGAAGGCAAAGCACTCTGTAGAGAGGCTTTTCGTGAGCAAGCCTACAAGATTCTGGTCAATTGAGATCTTGACAAGGTCAAGAGACTTGTCCTCAATGATCTCACGAATGAAGTGATATCTCATCCCAATGCGTTTTGTCTTTGCATGGAAGACCAGATTCTTGGCTAACTGTATAGCACTCATAAAATCCGAATGCAATGTAGGGATAGCATATGCAATACTAAGGTTAACAACCAAACAACCCAACCAAATGGCCTCCTTGCAAGCCTTAGTGGCTACAACATGCTCGGCCTCTGTAGTAGAAAGGGCCATGCATTTCTGCACCCTGGACATCTATGAAATAGTACCTCCAGCAAAAGTGAACATATAGCCAAAAGTGGAATTCCTACTATATTTGCATGTCTTGCATAGTCAGAGTTAGTGTATCCCACGACTCATGTATCCTGGCTGCCATAACATATGCACATATCAGTAGTAACCTTCAAGTATCTCATGATACCCTCATAGCATCCCAATGCCTCTTACCAAGTGTAGCCATATAACATGCCACAACACCAACTGCAAATGTAATATCTGGATGGGTGACTATCATGGCATATATAAGACTGCCCATTGTTGATGCATAGGGAATCTTGTCCATCTTGGCCCTCTGCTCATCTATCTGTGGGGACAATCGATCTATGATACCTTCACATGAGAAGGCAATGGACAACCAATAGGCTTCACATCCTGCATACGGAAGCGCTTAAGGACTTTATGGATATAGAAAGATATAGTAGTCCTGAGACATGTCCACAACCTGTCATGCATAAATGCACATACCAAGTATATGATAGGCATGTCCAAGTTCTTTCATCTCAAAGATCTTATTGAGCTGAGCCTTAAGAGCATCTAGCTCATCATGAGCTTTCCTTGCTAAAAGCATATCATCCACATAGAGTACCAAAATAAATAATGAACCATCACAAGCTTGACAAAACATGGTCAATAGTACTAGATACAACCAAGGGGTAGAGGCTACCAGACTTGGCACCTCTTGCAAGGACAAACTTGCCACGAGTTATCTTCCACATAGAATCACAAAAGCATATATGATAACCTGCATCATCAAGCTGCCCACCAGCAGACATAAGGCTTTTAGTCAGTGCACGTACATGACGTACATTATGCAGAACAAAAGTGCTACCAAAAGGAAACTGTAGAGTGATATTACCAATGCCAACAGTAGCAAGAGACAAATCATCACCTAAGTGCATAGTACCAAATACACTGTGATAGGTATGAAACCACTCACGGTAGTGTTGGGGTAAAAGGCGCCTCCGCCATGCCGCCCCGTGTATTACTACACTGACAGTACCCGCCACTGCACACTGCAGGTGGCGGGCACCCATCGCGTCACTTTATTCTTTACATTCATTTTAGTGACTAGTAAATAAAGGAAGGCCCAATCACACATTGTGACTGTTGGAGTTCCCATTTCTTGTCTCTCTCTTTCTTGCTCTTGCTCTCCTGCCATAGCTCGCGTGCAAGCTTCGATCCTTCTCACCTTTCAACTAGTATCAGAGCTTGGCTTCCACTTGCTCGAGCTCAACTTGGTGCTTCTCTACCTTCGCATTGACTTCCTTCACGCATTGGACCTCCATCTCGGCAGCCATATCCGATCTCCCCGAGCTCCCGTCACTCCCCGGCTTCCCGAGCACCTTCCCGGCCTATTGAGGCACCTTCAAGGCATTGGTACTGAGGTATTTGATCACTCTTTTAGGGTTTTATTTCAGTCTATAGGTTACAAACAGCAAGGGCAGTCATGGCTTCAAACCCTTGAAGCTTATTCCCCTCATATTGTGCCTTACACTTATCAAGGCTCAAAGAGGCTTGTCATAAGCCTTTGATAGGCCCTTCTTGAGCCCCCCATTACCCCCTTTCAGCCCATGTGGAGCAGCAGCAAGTTCAGCACCAACAGGGCAGATTGTGCCATTTTTTCTAGGCTATTAGCACTCGTCTACTTCAGCTCCACACTTGGCCATTGCTTCTTGCTCTCTACCTTGATCAAGAGGGCTATTAAACTTCATGTTTGATGTCATTCAAGCTTTGGGCATTGGTCTTGATCATTCGGGGCTGATTTTTTCAGATTTGGGACTGTCATAAACTGTCATAACAGGCTAAAAACAGGGCAGCACCATTGGCATTAGCATTTGTTGCTTATACTCCATTCCGGTTGTGCTATTTGATGCCCGTATGCGGTCTACTTGATGCCCGAATGCCTTGGGAATGTATGCACATGATTATGCCATGATTTTGGCCTGAAATATTGGCTGATTTGGGATTGTCATTTACTATTATACAGTGGTGGAAACAGGGCAGGCACACTTGTCATTGGCATTTGATGCTTATACTCTACTCCGGTTACCTTGTTTGATGCCCATATGCGGCCTACATGATGCCTAGTGCCTTGGGAATGTATGCACATGATTATGCCATGATTTTGGCCTGAAATATTGGCTGAAATTTCTCAATTTTGACAGTCAAACTTGGCTATAATAATAGTGGGTTGAAGGTACTTTGGATGCTTTGTCACTTACCTATTGGTACCGGATGTATGCTTGGGGATTTGCCATCATGTATCTGACATTTGGGGATGACTTTGAGCTCATGTTTGAATCTATGGAATGTATTTGAGCTACGCATAAGCTCCGTCTTGGTTGGTATTCACTGGCATTTGGACCGACTTGGCATGCTCTTGGACCGCTTATGCCTCATGTCTATGCTTGACAGTTAGGCTTCATACATTACATGCTTTGGTTCGTGATATATGCCGCTTGGTTCGTCTATGCTTTACCGACATTGGGAGCTTTGCCTTGGATGTATTTAAGCATTTGCGACTCAGTTTGATCATTTACTTGGTTGCTATCGGATGTCATTGAGTTGACAGAGATCTTATTTTGGAATTATGTATTGCTCATTGGTTGCTTCCATCAGTTGCTTCATGTATGTCATGCTCTTGGGATGCGTATGACGCATTGACTTGGTCACTTGTCACTGGTACTTTGTCTTGGGTTGCTTGAGCCCTTGAGCTTGTTTGTACGTCTTTTGTGCCAGTGGGAGCATCTTGCATGCTTACTTGACCTTGAGCAGGGATTACATGCTATTGGAGCAGTCTATGTCATTGAGCAGTTATAGATGTATTGAGACTTTGGGATTATACTCCGACAATTGGATGTTGCATTGAGTATATGTCTTGGTTCATAGGATGCTTATGAGCTGAGTCTTAGTTTTGGATCCGCTTTCTTTTGAGTAGACACCTATTTGTGTCAGGTTTTGGCAATTGGTCCTACATTTTGCCTAGATTGTCTGGGGGTGTGCCTCTTACTGGCAGATGCTATTTGACATCTCTTGGTGTTATGCTCATGTATTTTCACTGTCATTTGGCTTTGCTTTGTCCTCTTTATGCCGGCTTTGGACCTAGCATTGTTTAGTTGACATTAGATCCAGTTTTGGGACAGTTTGCTCTCATTATTGCAATTCTGAAATTTATTACAGCAAGCATTTATTGGTTGACTGAGCAGTATTTTTTATGCTGAAATATCCTGATTTGGTGTACCGCACCTAGTACTAAGTGGGCAGCATCTTTTGGCACACTTTCCTCGCCATTTGGAGCTCATTTCAGTGGATTTTGGGCATTTTTTTGCAGTAAAACAGCCAGCAGTATTACATTGTCTGTGCATTTCCAGCCTGCATTATGGCATCCTCTTCGACTGATAATGCCATATTTAACATCACAAGGTTGGATGGTACCAACTACTCTTATTGGAAGAGTCAAATTTGGCAGGTCTTGGTGCAAAAATCTCAAATTAAGCCACTTTGGTTGAGCGGGGAGCAGCCTGAAACTATGGACAATGACGACTGGCTTGAGCTTGATGAGCTATGCAAGTCCACGATTGTATTGTCTCTCACTGAACATGTACATTATAATGTATTTGAGGAAGCACAGAGTGCATGGGATCTATGGAATAAGATCAAGAATCTTTATGATAAGAAAAGTCCGGCGGGTCAGATGTACTGGTTGAAGCAGCTTATGGATCTGCGCATGAAGGATAATCCGACTATGTCTGCTCACTTGAGCCAGTTCCATGCTATACTGAAGAACCTGACTTCGCAGGATATCACCTTTGGAGAGGAAGTAACTCCTCTTTTCTTGCTTGGGACTCTAAATGAGTCATGGGATGTATTCCACACTGCCCTATGTGCCTCTAGTGCTACTCTGAAACTGAATGATGTTGAGAGTGCTCTTCTGCAGGAAGAGGTTAATTGCAAAAACTTGGATGCCTCTCGTGTTTCACATGCTTTGACAGTTAGAGGCAGGAATGACAGGAATGAACGTGGGAATGGCCGTGGCCGTGACTCTCGGAAGGGTTGGTCTAATATCGTGGAAAGTCGCATAGTAAGTCACGTGGGCGCAACGCTAATGTCACTTGCCATCATTATGGGAAAAAGGGCCATATCAGACCACAGTGCATGAGTTGCGCAATGAGAAGCGCAAGGATAAGGGGAAAGAGAAAGTGCAAGAGAAGTCCTCTAATCGCAGCATAATACCTGCAAAGTCCAGCATCAAGATTGAAGAAATTAATGTCACGCAGACCAAGGATTCCGATGGTAGTGATGAGTTTATACTTGCAGCTAGTTCTTCTGATGCCTCACACTTGACTGAGACACCTAGTATATATGCACAGTGCTGGTTATTACTGGATTCAGGTGCGTCCTTCCATGTGACGCTTTACCATGAGTGGTTTCACTCTTACCGTACTGTATCTGGATCAGTCAGACTTGGAGATGACAGGTCTCTTGATATTGTGGGCTGTGGAGATATTCAGTTGCAGTTTTCCACTGGTAGTTCCTTTTTGCTCAGGGATGTACATCATGTACCTGCACTTACACGCAGTCTTATGTCTACAGGATAGTTGGATGATGCAGGGTTTCATGTCTATTTTGGGGATTCTGCCTGGAAGATTACCAAAGGCAGACTTGTGCTTGCTAGAGGCGCCAAGGCTGGCAGCCTCTATCCTCTTGTTATATCTGGGTCTTCTGTAGACCATGTTTTGGCAGTGGGCTCTATCCCCAATGTATCACTTTGGCATGCCCGTTTGGGGCATATGTCTTTGAAGGGAATGAAAATGTTATCTGGTTTGCAGCATCTTCCGCCTTTGGACTATGCACGTTTTGACTCGTGTGATCATTGTCTTTATGGTAAGCAAAATAGGTCTACGCATAAGAAATCGGGTAGGCCATGCATAAGTGAGCCCTTGGCCATGGTGCATTCAGATGTTTGTGGGCCCATGCCATGTATGTCTATGGGTGGCGCGAAGTACTTTGTTACCTTCATTGATGATTTTTCTAGGAAAGTATGGGCTTATCCCATAAAGCAAAAGTTCGATGTCTTGGCAGTCTTTCAGCGTTGGCTTGCTCTTGTTGAGAACCAGACTGGGTATAGACTGAAATGCCTTAGGATTGACAATGGGGGAGAATATGTCTCACGTGCTTTTGAGCAATTTTGTGATGACAAGGGTATTAAGCGTCAGTTGACCGCCCCTTACACCCCCGCCCATAATGGTTTGGCTGAGCGCATGAACAGGACTATTCAGGAGCATGTCCGCTCTATGCTTAGCCATGCAGGCCTACCACATAGCTTTTGGACTGAGGCAATTAGTATAGCAGTGCATGTCATAAACCGATCGCCTTCTAGTGGATTGGATTTCCAGGTTGCAGAGGAAGTTTGGGTTGGTAAGCCACCCTCTTATGCGCATCTCCGTGTCTTTGGATGTGAGGCATTCTGCCATGTGCCCAAGGACAGGAGGAGTAAGTTGGATCCAAAGAGCATTAAATGCATCTTTCTTGGTTATGGTGATTCAGAAGAGATGGGCTATCACCTATGGGATCCGTAGGCGCAAAAAATAGTAGGCAGCCATGATGTAGTCTTCCATGAAGACAAGATGCACAGGCAGCCTAAGAAGGTGGTTGAGATCCGCAAAGTGATCTTTCAGGAGGAGCCTAGAGCTCCTGCACAGCCAGTTGGACAGCCTACAGCTGCAGCAGATGCTCATGGTCAGGGTGTTGGGCAGGCAGCTGGGCAGGCAGCAGAGCCTGCAATGAGACGGTCTGCTAGAGACAGACGTCCACCTGATAGATTTCATCCCTCTATGCATTATGTTTTGGTTACAAATGCAGGAGAGCCTTTCACTTATGATGAGGCTATGCGCAGGGGTGACAATCACTCCTGGGAGAGGGCTATGCAGTCTGAGATCGACTCCTTGCATAAAAATGAGACTTGGGATTTGGTTGCCTTGCCTAAGGGCAAGAATGTTTTGCCATGCAACTGGGTGTACAAGCTGAAAAGTACCCCTGGACACCCCAAGCCGGCATACAAGGCTAGATTGGTAGCAAAGGGTTTTAAGCAGAAGCATGGTGTAGACTTTGATGAGGTCTTTTCTACTGTGGTTAAGATGGCCACCCTGCACTTGGTCTTGGCTTTGGTTGCTCAGCTTGACTTAGATCTATATCAGATGGATGTCAAGACGGCTTTCTTACATGGGGACTTGCATGATGAGATCTATATGGAGCAACCTAAGGGCTTTGCAGAATCTGGCAAGGAGCACCTAGTGTGCAAGTTGAAGAAAAGCCTTTATGGCTTGAAGCAGGCACCTAGGGAATGGTATCATAAGTTTGATGCCTTTATGCAGTCACAGGGCTACAGCAGGAGTGCTATGGATCCGTGTCTTTACACGAAGAAAGCCTGTGATGGTTCATTGCTTATTTTGGTACTCTATGTGGATGATATGCTAATAGCAGGGAAAGCTCATGATGAGCTAGATGCTCTTAAATCTAAGTTGAAGAAGAGCTTTGAGATGAAGGATTTGGGACAGGCCTCTCACACCCTTGGTATGCGCATTAGACGTGACAGGCATCAGGGACTCCTCTACTTGTCACAGAGGGAGTATATTCATAAAGTCCTTGAGCGCTTCCGCATGCAGGACGTAAAGCCTATTGGCTGTCCATTGCCTTCTTATGTGAAGGTATCACAGGCTGATTGTCCGCAGACAAATGAGCAGGGGGCCAAGATGTCCCAGATCCCTTATGCTTCAGCCGTGGGCAGTTTGATGTATGCCATGATAGCCACTCGTCTAGATATTGTCTTTGCAGTTGGTGTTGTGGCACGCTATATGCCTACACTTGGCAGGAAACATTGGGATGCCGTGAAGGGTATCATGAGGTACCTGAAGGGCATAACAGATATGTGTATTTGCTATGGCAACCAGGATATAGGGGTCATGGGGTACACTGACTCTCATTATGCAGGACATGCAGATAGTAGGAAGTCCACTTCTGGCTATGTATTCACCTATGCTGGAGGTGCTGTCTCTTGGATGTCCAGGGTTCAGAAGTGTACAGCTTTGTCTACCACTGAGGCCGAGTATGTTGCAGCCACTGAGGCTTGCAAGGAGGCCATATGGCTAGGCCGTCTAGTTGCTGACCTTGGGATTGATGCTATACCTACACTGCATTCGGATTCTATGAGTGCCATTCAATTGGCTAAGAATTCGGTCTTCCATGCGAAGACGAAACACATTGAGGTGAGGTATCACTTCATACGTGGTGGCGTGGAGGACAAGTCTGTTGACCTTGTCAAGATCTCCACTAACGAGAATCCTGCAGATCTGCTCACGAAAAGCCTCACTACTGAGCGCTTTGCCTTCCTCAGGAGATTGATGGGCATTGGATGAGATGTTGCCTTTCCTCATCCCTTGTACCTATATACAGTTGTACTGTCTTTTTTCTTTTCTTTTCTCTCTCACTGGGGCAGATTCGCCTTTAAGTGGGAGCTTGTTCGGATAAAGGCGCCTCCGCCGTGCTACCCCGTGTATTACTACACTGACAGTACCCGCCACTGCACGCTGCAGGTGGCGGGCGCCCGTCACGTCACTTTATTCTTTACATTCATTTTAGTGACTAGTAAATAAAGGAAGGCCCTGTCACACATTGTGACTGTTGGAGTTCCCATTTCTTGTCTCTCTCTTTCTTGCTCTTGCTCTCCTGCCATAGCTCGCGTGCACCCGAACCCAAGAGCCAACATTCAGGTGCCAACATGAAAAGACGCACTCAAATCCAAGAGCCAACATTGTACCAATCTTTATGCTAGACTTTAGGGGTATAATGCTGCAATCATAGGATTTCTCTTGCACTTTTTCTTTTCCCTTTTCTTTGCGCTTGTCATCACGCATCTTATGGCATTATGGTCGTATGTGTCCTAATTTCCCACAATAATGGCATATAAGATCATACTTACGTCCATAGGACTTGCTGCGTCCACGTGACTTAGACCGGGACTTTTGAGAGTTCTTCCCATAATGATCATTATCTTTCTTGCCACTTCCATCGCCTCTAACGGATAAAGCCTGTGAACTGCAGGAAGAAGCATCATTTTTTTTCATGTTAATTTCTTCAATCAAAAGAGCACTCTCTACATCTTTCAATTTCAACCCATCAAGTTTGTTGATACAAATCACAGTGCGAAATACGTCCCAAGACTCAAGTAAAGTGCCAAGCAGAAACAAAGGATGCAGATTATCCTAAAACTCAATACCCTGTTGAAGTAGATTCTTCATGATAGAATGAAATTGGCTAAAGTGAGTAGACAATGGGGTCCCCTCCTTCATGCAGAGATCCATCAACTATTTAAGCCAATTCATTTGTAAAGCAGGGCTTTGCTTTGCATAAAGTTCTTGAATCTTTTCCCATAGATTCCATGTACTTTGATATTCATCTTCAATAACATTATTATGGACTTCTTCAGAGAGTGATAAAAGGATAGTGGACTTGCATAGTGCATCTGAATTAGCCCAATCATCATCATCCATGTTCTCGGGTTTAATACCTTTATTTCTTAATAACTTAATCTGCAATTTTGTTGGAAGAGAGGGAGAGAGATAGAGTGGAGTGGAAGATGAGCCTCAGCTCATTGTTGTTCTTCTTCCATTATTCTTCCATCATACTAACTGAAAGAGACCTACACACATAGGTATGACTAACCAAGACTAACTGTGGTTAAGTCACTGACTACACTGACTTATTGAATGTCACACACATGTACAGCTATATCCAGCTAATGTTGGTCACATACATAAAGATAGATTGACTAAAGAGTAACTGGAGCTTGATATTCTAACACTCCCCCTGAAGCTCAAACCATCTGATAAACTCCAAGTGGTTGTCTGAAGTATATAAACTTTTATTTACCAAGAGACTTGGTAAATATATCTGCTACCTGGTCTTCAGTCTTCACATGAATCAAGTCAATGTGCCATGTAAGAACCATTTCTCTAATGAAATGGTAGTGAACCTCAATATGTTTGGACCTAGCATGGTAGATATGATTGCTAGCCAACATAACACTGTTGAGGTTATCACAATGCAATCTCACTTTGCTTTCCAGTTGTATTCCCAAGTCTTTTATCAGTTTCATCAAGCTGGTTGCTTCACAAGCTGCTAAGGCAGCTCCTTTGTACTCGGCTTCTGTACTCAACAATGCAACAATAGGTTGTTTCTTACTTTGCCAACAACTGATCATACTACTGCCCAATCCAAATGCATAACCATTGGTTGACCTCCTGTCATAGGCACAACCAGCCCAATCAACATCAATAAACCATACCAACTCAAGAGATTTTCCATATGCATAAAATAGCCCATAATTTGTAGTACCCTTTACATATCTCATGATCCTCATGACTGCATCTAAATGTGGTTTGTGAGGCTTCTGCATGAACTGACTAATCAACCCCATTGCATAACATAAGTCAGGATGGGTAATAGTCAAGTATATCAAGCTACCCACCATCTGTCGATACATGGTCACATTCTCTATGCCATTCCCAATATCAATCTGCAGCTTGACATTCTGATCAAGAGGTGTCTCCATAGGCTTGCATTTAGCCATACCGTACTTCTATAACATGTCATGAGCATACTTCTGATGTAGTAGCCATATACCTTGAGGCGTAGATTACCCGAATTCCAAGAAAATACTTCAGTTGACCAAGGTCTTTGACTTTGAATTCAGCTTGTAAACATGATTTAATTTCAGCAATGCCCTCTTCATCATCTCTAGTGATGATAAGATCATCTACATGAACCACTAGCAATACATATCCATGATTTGTCTTCTTCATGAACAGACTGTGATCTGCATCACCCGATCTAAATCCATGTTGCTGTAAATAACTGTTGATCCAAGCATTCCATGCTCTAGGTGCCTGTTTCAGCCCATATAAAGCCTTTTTCAGCTTACATACATGCGTAGGAAAGTCCGGGTGAACATAGCCTTCAGGCTGTTCCATATATACTTCCTCAACCAAATCATCATTCAAGAAAGCATTCTTGACGTCCATTTACCATAATTTCTAGCCTTTGCATGCTGCCAAAGCAATGTCAGTTATGGTTGTTGCCATTTTAGCCAGTGAACTGAAAGTCTCCTCATAGTCAAGGCCATATTGCTATGCATATCTTTTGCAACCAGCCTGGTCTTATAGCGTTCTAACAAACCATCTAACTTGCACTTAACCTTGTACACCCATTTGTAGCCAATGGGGACTTTGCCTTCAGGCAACTCAACCAATTCCCATGTCTCATTTTCAGCTAGGGCTGCATACTCCTCATCCATGGTAGCATACCAGTTATCATATGTAATTGCATCATCAAACTTTGTAGGTTCTTTGTAACCTGTCACACTAGCCATATATGCATAATGGTGGACTGAATAACCAGTGTATGTAAACGTGTCAACTGGTTTTTTGACTCTCTCAGATATCCGTAACTGTGGCTCACTTTGAGCTTGCCTCTCATGAGGCGGTACATAACGACTCTACCTTGCTCCAGGCATCATAATAGATGGAATGCCCACAACTCACTATCCAAACTATCGCTGTTAGATGACTCATAACCTACTGTAAGTGGACTTGTCACATCCTCAATCATATTTTCTTTTCCCTTATCCAATCTCCCCCTCGCTGACATATCCGTGTTAGTGGACGTAGGAGTATGACTCCGCAAGCGTCTTGACCAAGGACTTACTATAGGTGATCCATCACATGTAGGACCACTCATAAATGTACTCATTGCAGGTGTATTTTCAGCATTACTACTGCTGGCTGATTCATCAGTAGCCATTGAAACAGGATTACCATACCATGATGCCGGCTCATCAAAAACAATATCTATGCTAATCAATGTCTCATGTGTAGACGGTACATAACACTTGTAAGCTTTTCGGTCTTGTGCATAACCAAGGAACACACTCTTGACAGCTTTAGGATCCAATTTCTTCCTCTTTTCATCAGGAACATGCACATATGCAATGCTGCCAAATACCTTCAATTGTGAAATGTCAGGCTTATGACCATACAACCTCTCATATGGAGTTACATCATGAATCCCTGTTGTACGAGTTCTATTCAGCACATAGACAACAGTCACTACTGCTTCAACCCAATAACCATTTGGCAAAATCTTCTCATTCAGCATAGCTCTTGTCGATTCCATCAGTAGCCTATTTTTCCTTTCTGCTACACCATTTTGCTATGGTGTATAGCTGCAAGTTAACTATCTTCTGATCCCATATTTAGCAAGGTACCTGTCAAAATAATTAGAGACATATTCTCTACCTCCATCTGATCCAAGACTTGAAATTTTACAGCTCAACTCATTTTCAGCATGCTTCTTGAAGTCCTTGAATGCATCAAACACATCATCCTTATGTTTCAATATGTAAAGCCAAGTATCTGAAATCATCAATGAAGGATGCATAGTAACGAGCACCACCAAATGAAGCATTATGAGATGGATCCCATACATCTGAATGTGCCAACTGCAAGGATCATGAGCTATTCCGTACATGTCTCATAAATGGAAACCGTGCTTGCTTTCCAAACTGACATGCATCACATACATGTCCAAAGTCATGATACTTGAACTTAGGCAGTCCAAGCACAATCTCCTTTTGCTGCATAGATTTGAGATTTTGTACATTCACATGGTTAATCTGCTTATCATATCTCAACATCCTGTATAGCACCATCATCATGTGCAAACATGGTTGCTTTCAATTTTGGAATTGATGCATCAAGAGTAAACATTTTGCCATCTCTTCGACCTCTAGCAATCAATTTGCAGCCATTATCATATTCTTCAACAAAGCATCCATCTTTATTAAATCTCACTTGTAGATTCTATTCTACCATTTGTCCAACTAACAAAAGATTCTTGGTTATTGTAGATACATGTAGTACATCATGCTGGCTCTTTTTCTTGTCATCAGGCATCAACAATGGAACAATTCCTGTGTGTTGAATGTCATGTTGGGTGTCATCCCCAATACACACATAACCATGTGAACCTGTAAGCATCTCATCAAACCATTCTCCATGGGGTGTCATATGATTTGAAGCCCCTAACTCAATGTACCATCTCTCATCTTTGTTCTGCCTAGATGCATTCTTAGACACATGCTGCATGGCAAACAATCTGTCACTCTGATCATCAGGAACTCCACTAGATGAAGCATAATTTCCATGCTGTCTACCCTTGGCTTTCATGTCAGCTTTCTTTTTATGACAATCTTTGGCTATATGCCCATATCTACCGCAATAATGACAGTCCTTGTCTGTGTTTGACTGATCATTTGACTGCCATGAACCAAATCCACCACCTCTACCATGGGGTGATCTCCCCTGCCTCTAAAGCTGCAGATCCATGCTTGCCCTGTGTATTTGTGCCATGCCAAGCATTCTGTTGATGGTGTTCATAAGCTTTTCGAGTGTCTCCTTGACCTCGAAAAGAGCCACGGCCTCTACCGCCTCTACCACGCTGGCTAGAGTAAAGAACAGTGTCTCTGCTTTGGGACGTACTAGAACCTATATTCAGTCCAAGATTAACTTCCTCATGCAGCAGCAAAGTAATCAGCTCATCCCAATCAGGGGATTCAACTCTCACAGAAATAGACGTATCGAATGCTTTATACTCTTTGCCAAGTCCACTCAATGTCACTGCAATCATATCATCCTCAAACACTAAAGATCTAATGGTGGCAAGCTGATCCGTATGTTCTTGATCTCTGTAGTGTAGGCTTGAATGCTTTTGCCATTCCTAGACATATTATTAAGCTTTTACTTTAGCTGAATCTTTCTTGCATGTGTTACATTTCCATAATTCTTCAAGAGTATGTCCCATGCATAACTTGGGAAACTGCATCCAGTAATGTGTATAACCATAGCATCTGATATACATAAGGAAAACCAATGTAACACCTTGCATGCTCTCTCAGTCCATAGCTTATGAGCCCTTTTCTGATCATTTGTCAGACTCCTTTCATGTTTTTTAGGTTCAGCCTCATCACATGTACATAAGTCCCGATAACCTCTGTCAACCAAAGAATTCTTCATACGAAACTTCCATAAAGCAAAATTTTTGTTGTCCAGCTTTTTTTCCACAATTTGAGTGATATTGTCAGTTCCTTGAGCATTTGCCATAGTTGCAGCTTAGGTATTCAGTGATGTATATCTGACTCCTTTTTCTACAGTTCAGGGCCAGTTTCCTACTATTTAGGACAATTTCCTACAATTCAGGACAGTTTTCTTGACAATCTGCTTGCTATAAACTGTATTCCAACAATGAAAAAATACAGTCAACTGAGCATAAACCAAGCTCAAATCAGTTCAAAACATTCTATGGTAGTGGCAAAACATCCCAACAACAAATTATATCCATACAAGTATCAATATTTGTACTGTATGCAAGTAGTAGTACCAAATACAGCCAGCCCACTGCTATAACCAATAGTATTTTCTCTGTTAAAACAAGAGTATTCAAACCTCAAAACAGCCCCAAAACATCTCATTCACTTGCCACTCTATGCAGGAGTTGATACATGTCCAACCGGTCAGAATATATTGCATGTATGTCAAGTGAAGATGATAGGCATCCTTCCTACAGACAATAACCAATCAATACCCTAGTATAACCAGCAACAAATTAGTCCAAACTTTGGACTTTCAGCACTCACAATATCCCAAAAAGCATATACCACTCAAATGGTATGATCCAAGCATTTGTCAGTAGCAAATAAGCATCACAGATACTTCAACCCTATAGGTATATTGTTTCCAAATTCAGGACAGCAACTAGTTCATTGTTTCCAACTTGCAAATAAGATCCAAAATTGAGCATTTGACACTCCAATATCATGCTCAAATGCATGATAATAAGGGCATATACATTGTTAGGATGAAAGCCAATAGTGCCCTGGAATCACATGCTATTTATTGCAGTAAACAACCAGTCTCCAGAGGTTTGTCCTGAATATCTCAAAATCTGTGAGGAATTTGAAAAAACTTTCTTCTGCAAAGTTGTCAACCACGTCGAAATGGTCAGGAGAGTGAGTCGTTTCTCCAAAAACCATATTTGTAGCAAGATATAGCTTCTATAAAAAAATGAGATGAAGGCATAGTCTCCTTTGATGACGTTTTCTTCAGATCTGATGTCTTGATGTCAAATGGCCACTGCCAAGCCTTCAAAATTCAAACATTCAAGCTCTAATACCATATTGAAAGAGAGGGAGAGAGACAGAGTGGAGTGAAAGATGAGCCTCAACTCATTGTTGTTGTTCTTCCATTATTCTTTCATCATGCTAACTGAAAGAGACTTACACATATAGGTATGACTAACCAAGACTAACTGTGATTAAGTCACTGACTACACTGACTTATTGAATGTCACACACATGTACAGTTGTATTTAGCTAACGTCGGTCACACACATAAAGATAGACTAACTGAAGAGTAACGGGAGCTTGATATTCTAACAAATTTCTGCACCAAAACCTACCATATTTGAGACTTCCAGTAGCCATAGGTGGTGCCATCCAACTTGGCAATGTTAAACAAAGCCATATCTTTGAGATGACCAGTCATAATGAGTCACACAGAGGCAGACTATGTAGAAAATAGCCTACTATAATTAGCAGTAAATATGTAAAAACAAGCTAAAAATAAGAGAAATGGCTAAAATGACCAACTATCCACCAAATAGTACCAAAAGTACATCAAAATAAAAACTAGAGTGGTACTTTGTTCTATCCATCCTTTTCCGGTCTTTGTAATTTTGTTTTTGAGGGCAAAAACCTTTGGGATGGGATGAATTGTGAGAAGCTGGGAAGAATAAGGATTTAGTGTGTAAATAATATTGATGCCATGTCACACTGATATTGGTATATGTAGAGGCGATCAACCACCAAGACCCACGGATTGCTTATTGCTTCAAGCGTTCCAAGCCGAGAATTAATGGCTACCTCTCACATAGCCGATACACTATTCATCTCTATAGGTGTAGTGAGCTTATCTCCATGCTTGATCAAGTTACCTTCTCTCTTGAGCACTCCGGTAGCTCCACGATCCAATTGTAAGCTTCAAGAAAGCTCCATCCTCAAGCTCCATTGCTGTGAGCAAGAGAAGAGAAGAGAAGAGAAGAGAAGAGAAGATGGACCAGTCCCATGGCACTCACCATCGTAGGTAGCAAGTTGTGGCATGCACTGAAGACGTGGGTGGAAGGGACTATTGTGGTTGGCCTTGGAGGAGTTTTAGTGGTGGTGTGAATGAAGGTGGTTGGTGGCACTTTGTAGGCCTGATTGGTTGGTGATAGGGTTGTTGAAGTAGGTGATAGGGTTGGTTGTTGTTTAGAGTTGCACTCATGGGTTGGCACAGGTGTGGATGTGGTGCACAGATCGGTCGCAGAATGCTCACGTGGTGAATCCTGGAAGGTCCCCAAGAACAATGAACTCTACCTTTTTGCACAAAAAACAATGTAAAAGCATGCATGACAAGAGGCAAGAGACAAATTGGGTTCAATCTTCCCCATGCCTTGTGTGAGCGCTTCACAAAGCATGTATTTTATGTATATTTCAATCTTCATGCTCAATAATAGCCCAATTTACAAAAATATGACAAGCTTTTAGCTTTTGAGTTTGCTTTCTACAAAAATAGGAAAATAAAGCTAATGGACGGTGCCCATAGAGTCTGGCACGCCCAATCTCAATGTCCAAATAGAAATAACATATCCGGGCGCATAGGCGCGTACAAAATAATAATTAATAATCAATGTCTCAATAGACATAACAAAATATAGGTGTGGCGCCTATCAAAATATAATCCAAAGGTCGAATACTCGCTAGACTCCAATGCTTTCCTCCGCCATTACTGCTATCTCTACACATCAACTGAAGCATTCACAATCGTTAGTAAAATAATACAATTAAACCGACAAAAGTGAATACCTAGCAGTCTTCAGCTACATAAATAAATCAACTGGTTAGAAATAAATCCTAACCTTAATTTATTACGAGTGCGCACTCTAAACTCATAAACGTTTATTAATTTAATATGCATTTTGCGGAATCACCCGCTATGGAATCACCCATGTACACACTAAATTAATGAAACGCCCGAAAAGGACAGGCGTCCCCATCAACTTCTCGCACAAAGAATCCTCTTTGTGTATGAGCCCCGGTCATCTAAGTTTACGGAATCCACCGTAAAACCTCACGGAATCCACCGTGGAATATGCCTCCTGGCATCATACCCTCGGGGTGGGATAGCAATTGACCTCAATTGCTATTAGCTCAATGTGGAGCTAACAGAGTGGGGAAAGCATTTAAGTCTCTAGCGTGCATCCATTGTGCTTCCTCTACAAGATGGTTCTTAAATTTTACTAGATATCTAGAATACCTTCGGCCAGTTCTAGTGGTCATGTAGTCAGTGTCTATGATGGCTTCTGGTTCAAGTATTTCAGTCTCTTCTTCTAATAAAGGTGGGTTTTCATAAACAGGGTGGATAGGTAATTGGCCTCTAAATGGTCTCAATAAACTAATGTAAAATGTATTATGAATTTTCCAATGAGATGGCAATTCTAACTTGAATGCATTATCATTAATCTTATGAATGATTCTAAATGGTCCATAGAATCTAGGAGCTAATTTGACAACTGGATGTCTATCTACACTTTGCAGTCTACGCTTTTCTATTCTAAGCCAAACATAATCATCAACTTTGAAATTCATGGCTTGTCTTTTCTTGTTGGCTTGTTTGGTATATGATTGTTGGGCTTTAGCAATCATATCCTTTACCTCATCAAAAATACTGTTATGCATAGTAGCAATATCATCAGCAGTCTGAATTCTATTAGACAAAGATGCAACAGGTGTAGATAATCTATATCCATAAATGACTTCAAAAGGTGCTTTCTTTGTAGATGTGTGTGGTGTATTGTTATATGCAAACTGTAATAAATGCAAATGAGTATCCCATGTCTGTGGTTTAGAGATAGTGTATGCATGTAAAAGATCTAGAATGGTGCTATTTGTGGCTTCTGTTTGTCCATTTGTTTTTGGATGAAATGCAGATGAGAAATCAATCTTTGTGCCTAGATTTGCAAACAGTGTAATCCAAAAATTATTACAAAATCTAGAATCTCGATCTGAAATAATCACTTTTGGCAATCCATGGTTAGTAAAAACAGTTTTCAAAAATAAGTGTGCTGCTTGTGATGCTGTTAAAGTTTTCTTACGTGCAATGAAATATGCTTGCTTACTAAATCTATCTACAATTGTCCAAATCATGTCATGGTTAGATTTAGTATTTGGTAAACCAATAATGAAATCCATAGATATATGTTCCCAAGGTTTAGATGGAATAGACAAAGGCATTAGTAATCCATACTGTTTACCATGATGTCTCTTTATTCTTTGACAAATCAAACATTCAGAAACGAAATTAGATACATCTGCATCCATATGCGACCAATAAAAATCTTCAGTTAACATGCGTAATGTAAAAATGATACCTCTATGACCTTGATATGGGGGACAATGAATTTCATTCAAAACAAAAGATCGGAATGGAATAGTAACACACAGTCTCTTTTCAAAAAACATAAATCCATCATTATATGACAATGAATCAACAGGAATAAAATTATTTTGAACTAATTTTTGCCAATCAGAATGAAAAGTAATATCCTGGTGATATGTATCTTTCATAGCAATCAAAGAATCAAAAGATATGATAGAAATATTATGAATTGCAGGTCTTCTACTCAATGCATCAGCAACTACATTTTCTTTTCCAGGTTGGTATTGAATGATAGAATGAAAACTTTGAATGAAGGAAGCCCATTTGATATGACGGTCAGAAATTTGGGGTTGGCTAAGTAGATGTCTAATGCTTTGCTGGTCGGTCTTTATCATGAATTCTGAACCCATTAAATAGTGCTTCCACTGTTTTAATGCTTGTACAACTGCTAATAGTTCTTTATCATAAGTGGAATATTTGAGCTCAGAGAGTTTCAGCTTAGAACTAGAATATGCTATTGGATGATTGTCTTGCATTAGTATGGCTCCTATTCCTGATCCGCTAGCATTGGTCACAACTAGAAAGAATGGTCTATTAAAGTCAGGCAATTGTAGAACTGGGGCATTAGTTAATGCACGTTTCAGTAAATCAAAGGATTTCTGCTGAGTTTCAATCCATTGATAAACAATTCCTTTCTTAAGAAGTTTGGTTAATGGTAAAGCAAGTAATGAAAAATTGCGTACAAACTTCCTATAGAAACTAGCAAGACCAAGGAATGAGCGTAATTCATGTACATTTTTAGGAACAGGCCAATGCAATATTGCATCAATTTTCTTAGGATCAACTTTAATTCCTTCTTTTGATACAATATGACCTAAATATTCTATTTCTGTCTTAAAGAATTCACTCTTTTCAAGATTTGCAAACAATTGATTTTCTTTCAGTAATTGAAAAACTAATGATAAATGCTCATAATGCTCTTTTTCACTTTGACTAAACACCAAAATATCATCAAAGAAAACAATCACACAATATTGATATTTTAGAAAGATACGGTTCATCATTCTACTGAAAGTAGCAGGTGCATTAGTTAATCCGAATGGCATGACTAAGAATTCATAATGGCCAAACTGTGTTCTGAATGCAGTCTTAAATATGTCAGTTCTATCTAGCCTCACCTGATGATATCCAGACTTAAGGTCAATTTTACTAAATATAGAAGATCCTTGCAGTTTGTCCATAAGGTCATCAACTCTAGGTATAGGATACCTATTCTTTACAGTGATCTTATTTAATGCTCGGTAGTCAATACACATACGATAAGTATTATTCTTTTTCTTGACTAAGAGTACAGGTGCACCGAATGGAGAACTGCTAGGTCGAATTAAGCCTCTATTTAGTAATTCTTCAACTTGACTCTGGATTTCTTTTTGCTCTATTTGATTGTGCCTATATGGTGCTTTGCAAGGTGGTTGTGTGCCAGGAATTAAATCAATCTTATGGTCTTCTGGACGTGAAGGAGGTAAACCTGGTGGTAGGTCTTCTGCAAAACAGTCCTTAAAATATGCAAGAAATTCCTTATGCCTAGGGTGCATATGATTTTCCTTTGCGTGCAATTCATTAACCCAAATGAGATATGATTTAGTATTCTTGCGTAGTGCACGTTTTGCTTGAGTATGCGAAAGCAGTGGAAAAATATAAGATGCATGCATACCATATAATGTAATAGATTTTCCTTGAAAATTAATATTCATTGTGTGCGTGGAATAATCTATATTTGGATTATGCTGGTGTCTCCATGGCATTCCTAAAATAATGTCGCTTGACTGTAATGGAACAACTAAGAAATTTCTTCTTTCAATGTATGAACCAATTTGAATTTCTAAACTTGTACTTCTTGTGTGCCATTGTACCTAGTGCCTAAAAATGCAGCTTTTATGCGATAATGCGTAGGTACATTATGCAATTTTAATTCCTTTACCAATTTTGCTGAAATAAAGTCATGGGTACTACCGTCATCATGCAAAATAATTCTTTCCTTTCCATGCACCATACATTTCATAGTCAACAATGAATGTGGAGTTGGCATACCTGGTAAAGTGTCGGAAGTAGTAGTAGGATCATCCTCATCTTCAGTGAAATCTGGCATATCCTCATGCTCGTCTTCGTCCATGGCTCCAAGATAGTTGATATGTGCTGGTGGCTTCTTTGAATGACAATTTGCTGTGAGATGCCCTGGCTGGTGACACTTATAGCATACTATTGGCTTCGCTTTGGTTACATTATTTGCAATGGCTGGAAGTCTGGGTACATTTGGATTTGCTTGTGGAGTAGGCTTTGGATTTGGATTGACAGTGGATGGTAATGCAGGTGGTTTAGGCCAATTCTTACGGAAAGATGGTGATGAGAAACGACCTGGATTAAACCTTCTAAAATTGGAATTAAATTGTTTAGATCCATAATTACCGTTGGCTTGGAATTGCTGTGGTCGTCCGTCTCTTCCGCGTAACTTATCTTCAGTGTCGTGAGCTAAGGAGATGGCGTCTTCAAGGGTAGCAGGCTTGAATATGTTCACTTCAGTGTAGTAATGTCCAAGAAGTCTAGACATATACTTCCGCTTATGTGTCGCCTCTGGTACATCTTCAAGCATGCGTAGCTGTAGGAGTGCATTCCAAAAACGCTCTGTATACTGTGGAATAGGCTCACGATCCCGTTGCTGAAGTAAATCCCATTGCTTGATAGCCTTCTCATGAAATTGCGATGGAAGGAAATTCTGCATGAACTTCTTCTTGAAATCTTCCCAAGTAGCAAGACATTCTATGCTCTTGCGGACTATAGTCCACCAAAGTGATGCTCTGTCTATCAGATGATTAGTAACACACTTGATTTTATCTTTTTCTGGATAAGTTTCCTCATGGAAATAGTCATCAAACTGGCTAATAAATGATAAAACAGTCTTTCCTTCTCGTATGCCATTGAAAGTGCGAAACTTGAAACTTCGTTTACTTATCTTGGATTCCTTGCGAATGGTTTGTGCTTCAAGAGTGGCGTCGATGGTACGGCGAATCAAATCTTCAGCTTGAGGTTCTTCTTTGTCGGTAGATGCTCTTTGTAATTTTGTCAATTGCGCTTGCAATGCTTGCCTAGCCCTTTGCTCTTCTTCCAATTGCAGCATGATTAGATCCAGCTTTTGTTCGATGGTAGGTTCAGGTAAGTCGTCTTCAGTCATAGGATCATCCATATGTGGGGTAGTCATCCTGTAAAACTCAATAAACCTTTCTCACTCAAAATCAAGTTAGCGGGATGAGCATAGCTCAAATTCGGGGTTACAAGGCTATGTATTTTTGGGTATTTCTTTCTCAATTTTCAGAAAATCTGCAATTTTTCTATATCCGTTTGCTGAAAATACTTCAACGAACATGTAGTTAGGTAGAACAGCTTGCTACGAACAACTTTCCAATTTAGAGTTTTTGCATATGAACAAGTCTTCTATGAGTTTTAAGCACTATTCAGTTCTGATTTAGTCTGACTTGCAGAGTTGCAGACTTAGCAGACTTGCAGAGTTGTTGACTTGCTGAACTTAGGCCGACTTGCAGAACTTACAGGACTTGATTCCACTTGACTTACTGAACTTGACTTTGGCAGCGCAGGACCTGGAGTATATCGACTTATCTATTCTGTGTGACTTGATGAGAGTTGAGTGACTTAAGCTTAAGTAATTAAGCTTAAGCTTAATAAGCTTAATGGAGGAGAAACAGGGCGGCGTGAAATTTCGTGGGAGGGGGCCGTTTTTTGCGCCGAAAATCACGGAATGATGCCGTTTCTCCACGATTTTGAATTATGAAGCTTATTAAGCTTCTTTAAGGCTTATAAGCTTAAGATTAAGCTTTTGATTAAGAGGATTAAGAGTTTTTCTCACTGTTTCTTCACGACTTGTTGATGGAGATGAATGCGTGGTCCTCCGCCTACAGAGCTTGGTCCTTCGCGATCTGACAGTAGAAACAGGGGTTCTTGATCGCCAGAAGTCTGCCTGTATCGACGGTTCGCGATGAAATTGATTGTAGAGCCCGTTCGTTCCTGGAGCTCCGCCTTCGCCCGAGATTGGTAGCGATTGGAAGCTCTTGATCTTTGCTCCGCTCTGATACCACTGGTGCGCAGATTGGTCGCAGAATGCTCACGTGGTGAATCCCGGAAGGTCCCCAAGAACAATGAACTCTACCTTTTTGCACAAAAAACAATGTAAAAGCATGCACGACAAGAGGCAAGAGACAAATTGGGTTCAATCTCCCCCATGCCTTGTGTGAGCGCTTCACAAAGCATGTATTTTATGTATATTTCAATCTTCATGCTCAATAATAGCCCAATTTACAAAAATATGACAAGCTTTTAGCTTTTGAGTTTGCTTTCTACAAAAATAAGAAAATAAAGCTAATGGACGGTGCCCATAGAGTTTGGCACGCCCAATCTCAATGTCCAAATAGAAATAACATATCCGGGCGCATACAAAATAATAATCAATAATCAATGTCTCAATAGACATAACAAAATATAGGCGTGGCGCCTATCAAAATATAATCCAAAGGTCGAATACTCGCTAGACTCCAATGCTTTCCTCCGCCACTGCTGCTATCTCTACACATCAACTGAAGCATTCACAATCGTTAGTAAAATAATACAATTAAACCGACAAAAGTGAATACCTAGCAGTCTTCAGCTACATAAATAAATCAACTGGTTAGAAATAAATCCTAACCTTAATTTATTACGAGTGCGCACTCTAAACTCATAAACGTTTATTAATTTAGTATGCATTTTGCGGAATCACCCGCTATGGAATCACCCATGTACACACTAAATTAATGAAACGCCCGAAAAGGACAGGCGTCCCCATCAACTTCTCGCACAAAGAATCCTCTTTGTGTATGAGCCTTGGTCATCTAAATTTACGGAATCCACCGTAAAACCTCACGGAATCCACCGTGGCACGGAATCCACCGTGGAATACACCTTCTGGCATCAGGATGTGCTGGGGATTCGGTAGGCGACGATTCCTTGCTAGGCTTGCAGGATGAAGGATAAGAATTCAGAGTTGATTGTTGATGATGAGATGATGGTACATTTGCTGGAGTCTTCAATACTTGCACAATTGAAAACCTCTCATATGTGGTCTCTCCTTGGGGTAGTGCTAGTCTTCTTATCGTGCACAAGACAAAGTTTGATGATTTTGGGAGACAGGTCCAACCGAGAGTAATGTCCGCACTTGAGGACCCAAACTCTGTATAAATTGTGGTGCAGATATTGTGTAAGTGCACGTGCATACTTAGATATTACGTAGTTAGAAGACTGCTAGTCCGGTGCCGCATAGCAACATGTGGTTGAGGAGAAGTACACCTGAAGGTGAACGAGACATCATTTGTGTTGTGACAACATAATGTAGCATAATTGAACTCATCGATACTTTAACTTTTGGTAGCTAGTAGCTACTTGTATTGCTTGATGAGTATGGTGTACTTTCCCTGGTTATTCGTGCGTTGCTTACCAGGATTGATCGCAATGGCAGTGAAGTGGAGTGCAAAAAAGGAAGCGTGCAACTGGGTTAAGGTGACAGGTCTAACCATAGGTGCGACAAGCTCCCTGGGTATGTCCTGTCCTTGATGTGCCTTGAACAACTGTGGGGGATGTGGAAAGGGCTAGGGGACTAGGGATGGAGCCAGGCAACCAAGGTCACTGGATACACCTAATTTGAGGACCCCTAGGTGTTGTGCGATGATTGTGGGTGCTTTTTTTATTTTTCTTTTATTGTTTCTTTCTTTCTTTTCTATTATTGTCCCTTTTTTTTGGAGATAAAACCATTGCAATACATTTAGGCCATCGGCCTTTCATTTGGATTGGGAACTGTAGAGAGTCAAAGGCTGTGAAAATGGATATTACAAGGATGATTGTGTTACTAGCCTCGTTGCTAGGGGAATAGTTGTGAAGATGGGGAGATACACTTGAGATTTTACAAAACCTCTTTGTGACATAGGATATCGGTACAATTGAGGTAACAACTATCGTGAGCCAAATATAGAGTTTGACCCAGAATGAGAAAGTAGCCAATGACTATGCTTTGGGCCATGCGATGTGGGTGGTCTGCAAGGGTGATTTCCAATTTTGACAGTGAGGCTTCCGTCGTGGCTCTTTGTTCATGGTATTTCTACTACTTTTTCTGTGATGGCTCTTTGTGGGGTTGGTGGTCTTGTGGCATCTTGGACATTGAACACTTTCGTATAGAGACATGTGTCATCCTATATCCACTTGACAACTCATGAGAGTACATGCAAGTCATATGCTTCAACTACAGTGAACAGGTGCAACGCAAAGAGACATCACTTATCTGAATCCCATGTTGTTAACTTAGATACATATCACCTGTGCTTGATTATCTTTTTCTTTTGCTAAATGCATGAAATATATTAAGAGTAGACATGGAAGGTTGGTACAATTGGGGAACTTGCCCCCCTTTTAACCATCCAAAGACAAAAAGTCATGGCCAGGTGGCACTTGGTAAACATTTTATACAACATAGGGGCTATTTTATTTGTATAAAGTGGGGTGAGTCCGGGTGGTGAGGCGACAGGAGCGTTGCTGGTGGGGGGGCTTCTATCGGCTATGGGACCCAAATGGTGTAGTCCCTAGCCATTGCCGTATTAAGAATGCTTTTAAATAATTCAGCAAATTCATTCTTGTTTTTGGCTTCCTTCTCTTCTTTTGATCGCTTGATGCTCGAGCGTCTCGGGAGGGCCTACATGGTAGGGTTCGTTATCCCCTGGGCATTCCCTTGAGCCTTTCTCTTCTTGGCATGGGGAGTTTGCGGCCTACGTTTCGGACAGTGTTGCTTTGGGCCTCGTCTCTGCTTATACCTCTTTAGGTAGGCACTAGCATTCTCGTGGAGGAGCTTGTGCCGTATGCTCCCTCTGATGGCGGAGAGCTTCCTTGCAGGCCAGTTGCATTGTGTGCTCCATGACGGCTATTGTGGGGGAATTTGCAAAATGTGAACCAAGTGTTAGGCCTTGAGGCAGGATAGAACCATTCGCATGAAAGAGATTAAATAGTGGATTATCAAGCGCATATGATGAGGAGGGGTGAGGTGAGGCATGCAGTGTTTGATGTGGAGGGATGACCCCTGTGATGATATTCGTCCAGTCTCGACGGTGGGGCGTATTTCAGCTAGTAGCATATCTTTGCTCACACCAAGTTGCACGGACTGGTTGTGATGGAATGGGGTAGGGTTCGTCCCCGGAAGGATAGATCAAAAACGGGAGAAAGCCTGTAGAAGGGGGCGACACCCCGGGTATGCCCTCGAAGGTGGTGGTCAGGGCTTCCCATGGCGGCCATGAGGACTGCATGCCCTCCATTTGGAGGCAGGAATGGCCACACAACTTCTAGACGTGTGGTGAGGGGAGGACCTTAGGAGCTCATCCTGTCAAATCCAACTTTTCTCCCTGCATTTGACTATCATTGCTTGTGTGTGTTGGCATTATCTATACATAGTTACAAAATTCATTGTTGATTTATGTAGATATTTATGGATCCATGTCACTTCATGAGGATAAGAGCCAATTGTAGAACTCGCAATTGTATTGGAGTGTGGCACACACATCCACTACTCGTGGTAGCTTACTCAATAATAACAGATATTTTGCAACATTGAGTAGCATGGTACCTTGTCCAAGTCTACTCGCAACATGTAGCTCCTCCTCAGCGAGAATCTCATCAACCAGAGAGTTTTCTTGGCTAGTTTCGGCTAAGTCCATACCCTGAATGGTAGTTAGTACTCGAAGGGAAGTTGGTGCCACATAGGTTGGGTCTCTTTGAGAATGCCATTTGGCCAATTGCTCCTTTGAGACTAGGGCTCCTAGTTCAGCCATTGTAACACAGTTTTCAAGCCAACATTTTTCAAATTGACTTCAATCCTCTAATTGTTGCTTTTGTTGCTCTATCTCTAAGAGATTTGGTTGGCAAAGTGCTTCGTTGAATGTCACAATTAAGCGTAGTTCATCAACCTCCTCGTCAGAGATGAGTTGCATGCGCTTATGTAGGAGTGTGTTGTAGTGGTCGTTAAGATATTCTTGCTCTTTCCAAGATAGGGGACATGGCAAGTATTCCTCAAGCTACTTCTTAGGGAATGTGCCCATGTCTGCAAGGATGTAGACACGTGCGAATAATTTGAGTTTAGCATCCAACTCATTCAAGCACTCTATGACACTTCTATGTTCTATGAAGGCCTGCTCGGTTGCTGTCTCATGCAAGGTTCTAGGAGTTTCTCTAGGCGTTAGTGTAGCTGGGGGGTTGGACCTAGATGAGAAGATTGGTCAATGCTAGGATTGCCTATATCCTCAAGGTTTTCATGTTTCCCTTGAGGCTTTGTTGCTATTGCTTCATGGTTCTCCTCAAATGTGACTGGTGTAGTTTTGTCACCCTGTTGTGACAGTGTTGCATCCACTCTTGATTGGTCAATGCGAGTTCTATTGTTGGTGGATTGAGTGTTGCAAGCAACCGTTGATAGTAATAGTTGCTTTGACTTCTCAGAACACATGGATGAGTCTGAGGTTTCACCGCTACTAGGAGAGATGGCATTGGGTTCATTGGTTGATGGACTTGACGTTTTATTCCTCAGCTCTTCAGTGCTCTTGGTCTCGATCTTCTTGGCATCTCTACTGCCACTTGCAACTGCCATTGTTTTCGTTGTTTTCTCCTCTTTTTTCTTAGGCAATTGAGGTGTATCCATTGAAGACTTGGGACCTTGAACTAGGTCAGCCGTTGATGTGTTTGGTTGGGCATCAACATTCTCTTTCTCTAGTGTGTCCTCATGGGACATAGTTGCGGCCTGTTGAATAGCCTCATGAGGTTGTGAGGGTGCGACTGCCGCTCCTCTTGGGGAGTCTAGCTTCTTATTCAATTCTCCTTTGTTTAGCTCCTCCTTCGATTCCTATTAGAACCGATAGCCACTAGTTCAGTGGATTGGCTATTGTTGGTGGATTGCGGTGCCAACTCCTTAGGCGATCAGAAGTGGTCATGTCTTTGGTTGCCCTTTGAGCATTCACTTGTGCAAAGCTAGTCACAGTGGATTGCACAAGCATATCCTTAGGCTGAGAGCTAAGGGTGGTGTCATGTCCCACCTCTTGGACATTTGGAAGCTTAGATGGAGATAGAGATCGAGACTAAGTAGCTACACTTGTTGACTGTTGTTGTGCTTCCTGTGTCCGTTTAGGAAAAGAAGGTGTAGTAGATTTGGGACTCCTATGTGGACTTGGCACTGGCCGAAAGATTTGCTCATGGCTATTAGATGACTCTACCATTTGCTTTATTGAGCAATTAGCCTTATCATGAGCAACATTACACCTATGGTGCTCATTATCCTATTGGGAAGTCAAAGGCTCATTGGGCACCGGCGGCTTTTGTGCACACTTGACGACTACATCTAATATCCACTTGTTAAGCACGCTAGGTTGAGGATCTATCCTTCGAATAGTCCCATTTGGTTTCTTGATTTTAATAGTGAGGGGCTTGGTCACTCCAATGATTTTGACTCGAGACTTGTTCTTTCATTTAGATTTCCTCGTGCATTTCTTCGCTCTTAATATGTCCTAGCCTTCAATTGATAGAGGTGGTTTAGTAGGGGGTTTTGATACCCAAATCTATTGGTTACTTACATAATACCCTTGAGTACGTAGCAATGTTTTGGATATTCATCGTGGCGTTGTGTTGGCTCTCCATGTATACCTTCGTCTATAAGGCTTGGGCTTCTTTTGTGGTCTTCTACGATATTTGTAAGTCCAAAGCCTGCCCTTGGCATTGTCTCTTGATCTTCTTGTTTCAAGCATGGCCTCACTCACTGGTTCTCTCTGTTCAACATGCGCTTATATCAACTCTTTCAACAAATCCTTGCTCTCATCACTAGATTTGCATGGTATGTCAGAATGTTTCTTGTCTTTCCCTTGAGGTTTGATGAGGTCACCCTTACTAAAGGTTGTGATTATCCTCACACCCGATAGTGTCAAGTGTATCCTCTATGCTACATAATCAGCCTCACACTTTGTCGCCCTTTTGAAGGGTCTTCCTAGGAGGGTTTGTTTTCCACAATTAGCACTATTTGGAGGAACATGGAAGAGGATAGGCAAGCTTTCCATTTCAATAGTTACAAGGATTTGACACTTCCCTATAAGTGCTTGTGAGTGTCCCCCATAAGGACTAAGAGTTGCATTAGTCGGTGTGAGCTTTGGTTGGCCTAGTAGGGTCCATGCTTCATAGGTCAAGATATTAAAATTAGCTCCTTCATCAATGAGTGCATCGACAGTGTGCTTTCTTTTTGTGGTGAGTTTGACCCTAAGATAAGCAAGCGGTACTATATCTTGATCTTTGGGTCTTGGCTTATAAATTCAAGCCTTCTAATACATGCCTTTGAGTCCCCAACTACACAACTTGATGTGGATTCTCCGCTGATGTCTTGGATCATCTGTGCAATGCCGTTTAAGGTGCATCTATCGTTAGGTCATCATGTCTAGTCACCCTCCCAATTATAGCTTGATGTTGTTCCGTTCTGCTTTGACTAGATGCAGTCTGAATGCAACATAGACATGCTTTTGTGGTGTGGCCTTTTTTGTCATTGTTGGCTAGATTGGCCCATTGAGGTTCTAGGGTCTCTGTTTGTCTTTGTTCGGGTATGGGCTTTTGGTTGCTATTTTGCAAGTGAGAGTCTATGCTTGTGTAGAGCCATTACTACACTAGGATCTAATCCGGAGGACTTGTCATGACGCGAGTTTAATTTTTCCAGCCTACTTAGGGGAGGTGCGGAGGGGGACAGAGCCCCCTCTAGGGGGGTTCGAGCCCGCACGGCCGTTACGTTAAACACCATGTATGAGATGAAGGACCGTTCATAGCCAAGTTTTGAACTACTTGCTATGGATTTCAATCTAGTGATAGATCTATGATGTGCTTTTGGCTCTATATGGTCTCTGGGTCTGTATTCTCTTGTTTTGATTTGTTGGTCCGATTCCCAGAATCAGGCCATCCGATTTTAGGTGGTCTGACTTTTAGAGTCAGACGGTCTGATTGGACTGGGTCCGACTGCGAAGAGTGATTCGATTGTTGTGCGCATCCAACTAGACAAATGGGGTGTTCGACTGGATGGGTGGTCCAGTTGGGGAAGGTTGTCTAATTGGACGGTTGGGTATCCGATCAAACGGTTGGTCTGAATGGTGAATTCGTTTAGGCCGATTATTCGAGTGGGGTAGGCCGATTATTCGAGTGGGGTAGGGCTGAGTCAGCAAGGCTGAGGGTTGAATAGCGGATTGGTCCGAATGGTTGACTTGGATGGGCTGAGCGATGAGTGTTTGAGTCAAGCAGGCTGAATGGCCGAATGGCCGAATCAAGTGGGCCAAGTGGTCAGGTGGTCCGAGTCAGGTGGGTCGAGGGCCGATTCTGGGACTCGGCCCAGAATTGTCAGCCGAACGCGAGGCGTTTTTCACTGGACTTGCACATAATTTATCAGCCGAACAATAGAGGCCTTCCTATTGGTCGAGTACCTCCAGATCCTAGCTACTCATGCAAGAGAAGGTGTGGAAGTACCTGTAATGGGAAAATAACTCATTGACGAAAAAATCAAAGTAGGTCCATGCAATGAAGCTCTCCCTCTCTCTCCAGCTCCTTGAATCCCTGAAATGAAAATTGAGGTCTCTCCTGCCACTCCTGGCCTCTTATTACCCTACCCAGGCCCGCATTCACCTTAGTCTTGCTCCCCTTATCAACATTTAATCCAAAATTTCATTTTTTGCCCTGCTTTTTCCAGTTTTTGCTTGTTATACAGCAGTAGAATCCCTATTGTGTGCTCACACTGTTTTGCTCCTACCTTACCTAAATGTAACAAAATCATAAGCAAAATACCTACACTACTCCAACCTACTTTTCCAAATCAAAAAAACCAAAAACCTACTTGCTAAGGAGATCGAATACCTCTTCAAACTCCCTCGTTTTCTACCTATCTACCTCAAGCACTGGTTCGGGGAAAGCCCTACTTCAATGCTCGATTCAAAGCACACAAGCACTCAAGGTTTGAATCTATTGGTATTGGAAATGGAACCAACATGTAGAGGCGATCAACTGCCAAGACCCATGGACCGCTTATTGCTTCAAGTGTTCCAAGCCAAGCACTAATGGCTACCTCTCACATAGTCGACGCGCTATCCATCTCTACGGGTGTAGTGAGCTTACCTCCATGCCCGATCGAGTTACCTCCTCTCCCTAGCACTCTGGTAGCTCCATGATCCAAGTTCAAGCTTCAAGCAAGCTCCATCCTCAAGCTCTATGCTCCAAGCTCCATTGCCATGAGCAAGAGAAGAGAAAAGAAGAGAAGAGAAGAGAAGAAGAGAGGAGAAGATTGAGAGCTTCTCCACCACGGTCCCTCACCCTCACACTCTCACACTCCCTCTCTCAAGCACAAGCTCAAGCAAGCAAGAAGAAAAAGAAGAGGAAGAAGAAGAGAGCTACCTTTGGGCACACACAAGAATGAGCTTCTCATTCACTTTTCAACTTTATATACAAAACCCTACATCCCTTTTGGGCGGTCATCCCCTTATTCCCCCTTTTTACATGGCCTAGGCCCTTTTTCCATTGCTCTCCTATCTTCCTAGCTTCCTTCCTACCCCGCCCATCTACCTTTACAAATTGCAAGGGTGAGAGCTCGGCACTCTTAAATTAAATCATGATGCACCTTGCGCTCTTTTACAGAGGTATTGACTTGCACTTTTTCTTGCGTGCGTTTTTCCTTTATTTAGGACTTTTTTGCACTTTTGTGTTTCCATATTTTTCTTGGCACGCCTTCATCTTCTGTTCCACTTTTGCCTTGGCCTTGTCCTCCGCTTTAGATTTTTAAGATTTTTCAGCTTGTTTGTTTGAGGGTTAACAGTATAAAAGGAGAGGACATGTAATTTTTCTCATCTTTTTGACACATTAATACATTACTGTCCTTCTTCTCTTCACCTTGCTCTCATCTTCAATGGCTTCTTTCTCTTTCTTGTCTTTCTCTCTCTATTTCTAGTATTCTCTCTCCTCATCACTCTCTTTCTCTCTCTTTTGCACATTTTCATCTCTCTCTTTTGCTATTCACTTCTTGACAAACCCCTTTTCTTTCCTAACCTTGGTACTTGATTTTTGGGGCTAATGAGATATAGAGAGAAAGGAGGATATTCGTAATGCCATGTAGTATGTATGTATGCATGTGTGTGTGTGTACTAGTCAAGGGGAGTTGCTTTTAGCATTTTCATGGTGCCTTGGGTCTCTTTATCACATCAGGTGGTATTTCTACACAATGCCATGCCCCCCATTATCGCATTGAATGGTGCCCTCCTGTGGGTCACGACTAAGGTGGTATGATGAAGGCATAGACCTTGGCATACTTGGGCAATAAGGCTATGAAGGCTTCATTGGGACCATTGATTGTGCATAAGGTGCAACCATTTGCTTGTAGGAAAGACTTCTCGAGAGGTCACCCATCTCAGCAGCAGTATCATCACCCAAGTGCATTAACTACCAAGTGGCTATCCATCAAGCTATTCCTTGTTATTGTTCTATACTACAAAGATAAATTTTATAAACTTGTTTTTGGAGGCCTTTCCAAGTACCTCCTAGTTATGAATTAGCATTTGAGGAAGCAGGGTTAGGTTGAGAAGAAGATGCATCTAAACTAGTGAATGCTCCAAGGGGCTAAACACGATATGGGGCTCTGAGCAGAAGCTTATTTGCAACTACCTTAGGCCTAGCCATCTTTCCTGCACAAGAGATGCGAGAACTCAATGAATAAGATAGAAAGTGAAACTCTCTTTTATATAACCCTAAACTGTAAGACTCGTGCACATAGATACACACTCTTTCTTTGTCTCTTAAACTATGAATTGCATTTATACTAGACTCATTGTTCATATTACTATCTTAGGTCTCTTCAAACCCATTTACTACCTTTTCGAAGCCTTGTTTCTAGCCACTTGGCATGGTTTTCTTTGGCACTTGAGACTTCATAACGCACTCTTTTAGTGACACGACCTGATTCTATCATGTCTGCAGTTGATTCATCAGCACTTTCATTTGCTCTCTTTTGTGAGAGTTTAGCTTCATCAGCTACTATAATCCTATATCACCAAGATAGAAATTCGATCATTGGATTGCTACCATTCACCTCCTCCACCATGATTGGTTTTTCTTTGGTATATAGCACACACTATCCAATGTGAAATTTCCATCCCTTGTGTGGATCAACAACACAGGATATTGGACCAAAGCCTAGGGAATTTGGTCCTAATTTTGGTCCAAGGAAGTTTCCCTTAAGTTACAGAGGACGACAGTCTGGCGGTGGTCAAAGATCAGAGGTGGAATGTTACAGGTGTGGAGAAAAGGGACATATCTCCCCGAATTGTCCAAACCCTAGACGATCTGTGGATTACAAGCCCTTATGCAGTTGATGGAAAGGAGAAGGCCACACTGCAAAGGACTATCCCAGTCCAGCCCTTGTAAAGGCCAATGCCACTGATAGCCAACAGAAGGTACAAGAGTCTGCTTCCAATTTGGTAGAGTTAGAAGTTGCTGCTATTACGCGCACCAAGAAGAAGGAACCAGTGGTTCAGAATGAAAATAACTCTCCTGCCAAGACTGTGAAGTTTAACCTACCTATAGAGGGACATAGCAGTACAGAATAGAACAATGCAATACAAAGCACTACAGTGCCACAGAGAGTTACAGAGACAGTCCTAGAGACAGAACCAGAGGCCCAGGAGATAGAAGAGCCAAAAGGACTTCCAAAAACAGATGAAGTGCCGATGCAGCAATTGTTAGCAGAAAGAGTAAATATGAAAATGGATGTAGCCCCATTCCCCAGCCGGTTGGAGAAGCCTATGGATCCTATCAAAGATTATGACTTGGTCAAGGACCTAGACACTTTTAAACCAAACTTAACATTCCGACAATTGCCGATGCTGTCTCCCAGTTGTTGAAAGAGATTCAAAAGCATCTTAACAAGAAGGAGTGGACTAAGGATCGCTCCTTCAATAGCGGCTGAGACCAATAAGGCCCCAGAGCCTATAAAGAAAGTCGATGTGGCTAATGCCTTCCTAGATCCTGGAACCCCAGAGATTAGTGTATGGATAGAAGATGCTTCATTTCAGATGCATTGATTGATGGAGGCTCATCAATCAACATAATGACGGATGTCACAATGAAGGACTTAGGGTTGCAAAGAATTCAACCTACATAGTGGCTTATCAGATTGGCAGACCAAAGTAGAGTCAAACCGTTGGGCATCCTCCCATACGTAAAAACAACCCTTATAGGAAGAGACTATTGGTTGACATATTTGGTGGTCAAACCAAATTCTTATGGGACCTCATACCCTCTGCTGTTGGGAAGACCTTGGCTTTTTGAAGCAAGAGCCAGGATGGATTGGTTCAAATGAACCCTAACCCTAGGCAGAGGACCCAACAAAGCGGTGTTGAAGCTATATGGATTGCAAAAAGGCAATGGATCCACATCCATTGAAGTCATAACTGAATCCTCCAATGAGGTAACAGATGGTACATCAAGAGATGAAGAGGCTGTTAAGCAGATCTTTCCTAAGAAAATAGAGGCACAGTCCCTAACAGTGGGCACTGTAAGCCAACTGTCAAGGGAAGCAAAATCCTTGTCCATGGGAGAATACCCCCTGCCTCAACTAGAATTAACTTCTGAAATCACCTCTGACAGTGAAATAGAAGCATGGATGTATTGTTCTCCCTGTTACATGACAGTCGCAGAGACAGAGCAGAGACAGTACAGAGACAGTACAGTTACAGAGCAGAGACAGTACAGAGACAGAGCAGATACTGAGCCGCTACAGAACAGAGACAAAGCGGATACAGAGATAGTTATAGAGACAGTAGCAGATACAGAGCCAGAGCCAGAGGCAGAAGCAGAGTTAGAACTGGTGACAGAAGCAGAAGCAGAGTCAGAATTGGTGACAGAAGCAGAAGCAGAAGCAGACGCAAAGGCAGAAGATCTGTTCTTCTCCTACAGAGCCTCTACAAAAATAGAGATAGAGCCTCCAGAGGAAGAGGATGAAAATGATGAGGAAAAAAATGAAGCAGGTTATGAAAGTGCAGATGAAGAATTCCCTCTGATAGAGGATGATCTTGTTGATGTCCCTACAGAGACCTTAGAGGCCGAATATCTCAGGATACTGGATGGAATGACTATGGTTTCATTTGGGTTGATCAATGGACCACAAAGTATGCAAAATCTGTATAAGCAATGGATTAAAAGCATAAAAATTAAGTTCACCAGTGGCTCCTGTAGCCCTGACCATTCAGTCCAGAGAAAAGATGATGATGATGCCCCTTGTCAACAAAAGCCAAAGCCCTCAAAGCCACGGCCTCTAGAAAGTCCGTGCTATGTGGCATTCCTGGATGCATCCTCTGAAGATGAATCCCTAATTCCAGAAGAAATCACTACTCGCACTGAAGCAAACAAAGCTATGATCCCCTTCCAGCAACCTAAACAGATGAATGAATCATCTGTACAAAAGAAGGACACTGGTTCTAGTGGGACATCAGACGAGGATACTACTCTCTTGAAGGAGTCAGACCTCTATCCAGAAGCAATCCATGGGACATTTATCCGCGAAGTGGAAGGTGAAAAACAAGTAACGTTCTTGGATGCTGATGGTACTGAACGTCACCTGAAAGTGGGTCTCAATCTTCTAGAAGAAGAATTAGTGGTCCTTCAAGACCTACTCAAAGAGAACTTAGATGTGTTCGCTTGGTCATATAAAGACCTAAAGGGGATTGATCCTATAGTATGTCAACATCACATTGACCTAGAGCCTAATGCCAAACCTATAAGGCAAAGACAAAGGCGTATAAATCCTAATTATTCTACTCTGGTGAAGGCCAAATTATTGAAACTTCTTGAAGCAGAGTTCATCTATCCTGTGGCTAACAGTGAATGGGTTTCGCCCATTGTGGTAGTACCCAAGAAGAACTAGAAACTTCAAATATGTGTCGACTTTCGAAAGCTCAATTCAAATATAAAGAAGGATCGTTTCCCTATCCCTTTTACAGACCAACTGTTGGACACAGTGGCAGGCCATGAGCTTTATTCCCTCTTTGATGGATTCAGCAGATATAACCAAGTCCAAATCGCAGAAGAGGACCAATCTAAAACAACCTTCACCACAGAATGGGGGACCTAGGCCTACAGAGTGATGCCATTTGGGCTCTGTAATGCTCCTACCACCTTCCAATGAGTAATGATGGCTGCCTTCCAAAATCATTTGCATGATTTTATAAAGGTGTATCTTGATGATTTTTGTGTCTATAGTTTGATTCGTGAGCACTGGGGACACCTAGAGCAATGTTTTGACAGATGCCGAGAGTATGGGATTTCTCTCAACCACGACAAATGTGTCTTTGGCGTCTCCTCAAGAGTCTTGTTGGGCCATATTGTCTCTGCACAAGGGATTGCAACAAACCCGGCAAAGATTGAAAAGATTGCCGCCTTAACATCACCAACAAACCTCAAGCAATTAAGAGGATTTCTTGGCCATGTGGGCTATTACAGAAGATTTATTGCACATTTTGCAATAAGGCAGCCCCTTTGCACAAGCTCCTAAGGAAAGAAGCTGATTTCCTTTGGACGGATGACTATGAAGAGGCCTTTAATACCCTAAAACAGTGCCTGATCCAAGCACCTATTTTACAACCTCCTGATTGGACGAAGGAGTTCCATGTGCACATAGATGCATCAGTTGAAGGGCTAGGTGTTGTCCTATGTCAAAAGGGCCCCTCTAAATTAGATCAACCGATATATTATGCAAGCCAAAAGGTCACTGATAGGGAACGGAACTATACAGTGACAGAGCTTGAGTGCTTGGCAATGGTGTTTGGACTGGAGAAGTTTCAATACTATTTATTGTCAACGCATTTCAAGTTCTATGTGAATCATGAAGCCTTGTCCTTCTTGATGAACAAAGCAGATGTTAAAGGACGACTGATGAGATGGTTGCTCCTATTCCAGGAGTTTGATTTTGAAGTAGTCACTAAGACTGGCCGTTTTTTTGTTCTAGCTGATCATCTATCACGGATCCCTCAAACAGAAGAAGAGGAACAAGATGATCCAGACCTTCTTGATGCTTCCTTATTTCTAGTTGAAACAGTTACTCCCTGGTATGCAGACATAGCCAATCTCCTAGCAACTCAACAGTATCCTCTTGGCATCTCAAGCCTTGAGAAGAAGAAACTTTTGTTAGAATCAGTCCCCTATACTTTGTTAGGCGGCCCCTATACAAGAAAGGCAAAGATGAAGTGCTGCGAAGATGTGTTGCACGAGATGAAATCGGCATAGTATTGAAAGCATGCCATGACGACCATGTGGTGGACACTTTGCAGGAGAAGCGACAGCCAGGAAGGCTCTATTAGCAGGATACTGGTGGCCGACCCTCCACAAGGATGCATATGATTACTGCAAGAGATGTGATGCTTGTCAGCGAATGGGGAAACCCACCAAAACAAGTGCCATGCCACTGCAACCCATTCTTCCCCTAAAGCCATTCGAGAAGTGGGGGATTGATTTCGTGGGTCCCATTGATCCACCTACCAAACGGAAGCAGAACAGATACATCCTAGTATGTACGGATTATGTCACAAAGTGGTGTGAAGCTAAAGCCCTGAAGCGGGATGATGGTAACAGTGTAGCTCTGTTCATGTACGAGAATATTATCACCCGTTTTGGCAGTCCCCTCGAGCTGGTAAGTGACAGAGGTACTCATTTCCTTAACAAAATTATGGAGGAGCTGACTGAGCTGTATAAGATCCGCCATCGTAAGTCCACTCCCTATTACCCAAGAGCCAATGGCCAAGTTGAAGTCACCAATCGCATCCTTTGCTCGATTTTGACAAGAACAATTGTCGCACATCGTCGCAACTGGGATGATCGACTTACAGAGGCCCTCTAGGCCTACAGAACCTCCCGTAAGGCAGCTACAAGACAGACCCCTTTCCAGCTAGTGTATGGTACAGAAGCTGTCTTCCCTGTTGAGCTGGAATTACACTCTTTGCGAGTGGCAGTTAAAGAACGCTTGGGAGATAGTGAGTCACTGCAATGCCACCTCCTGCACTTGGAATGCTTGGATGAGATATGGCGGATGGCCCTACAGTGCATGGAAACTACTCAAGCGCGACGCAAGGCCTATCATGACAGTTTCATCAAGTACAAGGAGTTCAAAGAAGGTGATCTTGTTCTAGCCTATGATTCGAGATTTGGCAAGTTTCCTGGCAAGCTCCTACAACGGTGGATGGGCCTGTACAAGGTACTAGCCATCAATCCTAACGGCTCTGTTCAGATACAGATTGTTGATGCCTCTAATGATCCTTTCCTGATCAATGGCTATCGCCTGAAAAAGTATTTCCCTCCCTGGGGATCTTGACAATCACAGTCAACCTACCCTCTCCCTTTTAGGCATTGCACTGTCCTTCTTGTCGTGCTTCTGATAGCCATTGTGATTCTCCTCATGAGGCGGTCTCGTTTTGCTACCCCCTCATAGAAACATCTCAACCCAACATTGTTCTCTTCTCGTCTGATCCAACAACGGTGGCGGGGTTGGTCCTGATATATGGTATTTCTACCATTCTCTTTCTTAATTAAAAAAAACACAAGAAGAAAAAAAAAGAAAAAAAGAAAAACAACAAAAAAGAAAAACAACAAAAACAAACAAAACAAACAAAACTATTATGGGAGAAAAGGAAGAAATTCCCTATCATGACAGGCCTCGTTCCAAGAAAAGGTGAAAACACCCTTGGGCGAGAAGCTGATTGTGGAAAAGGTGGTAACACCCCGTAGTTCAAGATAGCTGACTCACCAGCAGAACCTCTTCAGCAAGCAATTTGAAGCCACCTCCCTTGGTGCGCTGTCTCTACAATATCAGTCTGTCTGCCCTTCTTAACAGATAACTCTTCTTACAAATCATTGAAGTATGAGATTTGTTGGCTACCTCCCTGGGTACGCCTTGTCCTCAAGATCCTGATGACAACAACAGCCGACATGATCTTCATCACAAACCCCTTGAGTGATGTGAGCTTTCATCCTAACAGGATGGGGACGTGAGCATGGGTTGCCCTCTGTATCTATCCGAGTGTGAGACAGAGGGTGGAGTGAGTGACCAATCTTTCCCTTTAAATCAAATGAGAGGTGAGTTGTGTGAACAGGGTGTTGCATGCACGGGATGGGTACTGCACTATAAGGCTATGTGGTCTTCCTTCTTGCACTGTATGCCGGCACAGGGCAGGATGCACAGTTGCACCATCAAATGCGCACAAGGCATACAACCTCTGCACAAGCGACCGTGAGGATTACATCAATGGGTTTCAGGAACAGGCTGCCCTCTATATCTATAAACAAAGCATGAGACAGAGGGTGGGCTGAGTGTGACTGGTGTTTCTTCAATTAATTACCGAGAGGTGAGGATTGAGGGATGTTACAACCTTTGGAGTTAGTTTGTCTATGTGTTATGATTACGGGTACGGTGTGTAGTTCTTTCTTTCTTGCCTGATACGGGGATTCGGGTGCTTGTTTATTGCATCGCATGAAGTTTAATATCGCATATGTGTAGCGGTCATGTCAAATTTTTTCTAGGTTGTTTATTATCTAGGATGGTAAATGGGTTAGTTACCTCTATGTCTGTATGAGTGTCCTTCTTTTGGATTGATTCCTTTTTTATAGCCCTTTGTTTGTTTTGTAGGCATTCTTTGTGACTGTCTGTGTTGTGGTGTGTGTGTTTTCCATCTGAATGGCGCCTCACGCTCCTCCCTCTATCCAGTATGTCCCACTGGTTAGTAGGGATTACTCTTCCCTACTCACTTTTGAGCCTATCGCGAAGGCAGGACTCGCGACTTTCGTGGCTGCCTCCTTCCCCTTGATTCCAAAAGATCCATCCATGTGTGATGAGTTCCTTGCCTCATACAGCAAGAAGTTGGGATTGGTCCATGGTACTTCTATGGCATTGATACCCCGAGGGTTAGGGAAGGCTTTGTCTCTTTCCTACAAAGGAGAGCCCTTTGTTACAGCTCAACAACTATTCTCTAACGATGAGATTTTGAAGCTGTTACAAAAACAGACCAAGGAAATTCTGGATGTCAAGAAAGTGATCAATACTTCAGGAGTCTTCTTTTCCATGATCACTGATCCTATGTGGAAGTTGGTCTATCAGTTCCTCCAAGATAGGTTTATGCCTGCCAAGACACCATCCCATTACTTGTCCAAAGAGCTCTTTATAGCTTCCAGGATGGTGTTAAAAGGAGTCGCTATTGATTGGAGCACTTACCTACTCACAAAGATGGATCAACATTTCGTCAAAGTAACCAGGGGAAATGTCACAAACGTCACCTATGGATCCTACATGTCTGCTTTCTTGACATACTCAGGCTTCAAGAAGGGTGTGCCTCCACCTCCTCCATCTGATCCAGTACCTTCTCCACCACCTTCAGAAGAGTCCGAACCTATTGATATAGAGGATCTGGATTCTCCTCCTCCCCTGGTCATTCAACACAAACACTTGAAGTGTGTAGCAAATAGGGCTCCTTCAGTTCTTCTTTCAGTTACAATTTCTGCTACATCTGGCAGTGACCTCCCTGCTTATCTCACATGTAACAACCTGTTCAGAGCACATAGAGAGGGTTCCTTGGACATATCAGTCCCTTCACTGAATAGTCTAGTATCGGGAGATGCCATTCCATTCCTCTGTAAAGACATCCAGAGTTCGATTGAACTTTCAGTGACAGCTTGTATTCAATGGCTGTATGCTTCCTTTTATGAAGAACTGATGCAGTCCAAAGACCAGTTGCATAAGGCAACATCAGAGTTAGCCTCTGCTAAAGACACACTAGCAGATCTGTTTAAGTAGATGGAGCAACAAACCCACATAATTGAGACCCAAAGAGAAGAGATATCTTCTTTGAAGATTCAGTTAATAGCAGCTCGATCAGAGGTCACTAGAATCTCAGAGGAGAAGGAGAACCTGTCCAAAGAAGCGCAAGAGTTTCAAACTCTTTTAGATGCAAAACTCTCAACCTTACAGACTGCTAATGACACAGTGGAATCACAAGCTTCCCAAATCAAGCAGTTGCAAGACCAACTGGTGTAGTCACGGTCTGTTCCTCCAAGCCCTAATGTTCCACTGATCCCTTCTCTCTCAAAGCAAGACTTGGCAATTCTCCAAAGACAGGCTACCTTGTGTCCTTTATTCCAAGATAAAGTGGAAATATTGCAGTCCAGGATGGATCTGCTATGGTCTACATTTGAGCATTTCTAGAAATATGTTCCTCCGGACCATTCTTTCTTTGTCCACTATCAATTGCAAAAGTTGGCCTTTTACATTAAGCTTTCAACAATGGATCTTCCTCTTCCAGAGGATGGTTGGAGTGGGGCTTGATCTCCTGAGTTACTGACAGAAGTGGTCCGTATGGTGTTTGAAGATTCTATGACGATGGATACCATATTACTGTCATATATGTACCTACGAGGTGATTTGTTGATTCCAGATGAAGTAGATATGGCTTGGTATGTGGGAGACGTGGTTTTACAAGCTGTTTTGTATGTCAACTATTTGGAGTTGCAAATAGATGGCATGTTCCAGAGTTACTCCTCAAAAGTGGCTACTTGCCCTGATAATTCCTAGCACTCAATGATTGATTCTGTGGTCTTGAATCATCGGCAGAACAGAGCTTCTACCTATGTACAGAGCACTAACCAACTGAGGGTGGATCTCTTAGCTCACCTTTCCAAAAATAATCCATTTGATTCAACCTTTTTTTATGCCTATCAGAGAAGATCTATCTTAGGTCCCTCTGTTCCTAGCCTACTGTACTACCAACAAATGGCTCACCGTTATAATACCTATCTTTCCCTTTATCAAACCAATTCAACAGCAATCTTACCCCTTCTTTTCCAACCTCAATCTTTTTCTCAAATTTTCATATTTACATATTGCTCTTTTATCGAAAATTGAGTATTTTTCCCTTCTCCACCATGCCCTTCTCCATCTATCCATGTACCTTTTACCTTTCCTATTTATCAATTAACACCCTTCCTAACTGATTCCCTAAAATTTTCAGCCACTCCTTCTTTAACTTTTTCCTCCTTTTATGATTTTGCCTACCCATCTCTTCATCCTCTTTTACTTATTCCACTTCCATCTCCTGTCACTTCTATTTCTCAACCCCCTCAGTTGGTTAGTGAATATGAAGGGTTTGATCAGCAGATTACAAGAAGAAGAGGATGGAGCTCGACTGATTCTCTTACAGGACCTTAAATAAACTGGCCAATAATTCCAGGAGATTGGACAACTGTCAGTCAAGCATACCAGAACTACCTTCATTTTGCTCACCAATATTCACAATCTCTAGATCATTCAGTGAGATTGATAGCTCATTTTGCTTGGTATCTAGCATACATGCATAGGCATTCTCATAATGATCAAAAGGCCATTCCAAAGCTTTGTATGAATGTCAATGTGAACATTGACTCCCACCAGTCGGATGTCCTGTACTTTCATGCCCTATGTCTCCCTAGCAGATACCTTGTGTTGCTAGAAAGGATGTGCTGCTTGCAGTTCTTTCAAAATCCTCCAATGACATTTGTAGATGAATCATTTTCCATGGATCGCTTTCGAAACCACCAAGCCTTCAAAAGGGATCATCTCCATTAATGCCTTTGCAATGTATCTTGGATGATTCTTAATGATATAAATCTCTTTTTGGAGGTGTCATTCAGATGGTTGTGTTAGTGTTTGTATGTGTGTGTGTTGTAATAATTGTATGTGATGAGTTCGTGCTGATTGAGAATAATTTGTTCGAGAGCTCTTTTTCAACTGATTTGATGGTGGATGAAAAGCCTATGGTGGAAAGCTGAAGAGAACCTTTTATATCATTTACAAATTTGTTTTGCTTTTTAAATGATTAATCAACTGAGTTAATGAATAACGAAGTTTTCCTTTAGTAGTATTTTTCTATCAGATACAAGTGATAAGTTGGGGTCATGGTTTGGAGAGATTATTGAAGATCCGATGGAAGATCCAAATTGATCTCTTTCATGAACTTATATTGTTCTTTTCCTTAAGTCGCGAGGACGCTTTCTTTCTAAGTGTGGAGATATGTTGAGAGTGGAAAAAGACTGAATTTTTGACTGATTTTTGTTGTTTTTGAGGTCTGAATGATTGATTTTTTATGGATTTAGAGTGATGTATGGTTGTTAATGGAAGTATTTGAGAGTGTTTTGGATTATATTGATTATATTTTGGAAGTTCATGATGATTTTTAGTGAAGATATGAAGCTCCGTGATGTTCTGATAGGTTCTGTTGAGCTTCTAATTGGTTCTGTATAGCTTTTGTTTTGTTCTGATTGTCTTTTGTATGAAGAATGGATTGAGGATTGATGTAGATTGAGATATTTTGAAAGCTTATTGAATAGTTTTTGATAGTTTGGAATGGTTTGAGTATGAGTTATGAAGTTCTGATGACCTTCTATAGACCCTTTGTAGAGCCTCTGTATCTCTGCTCTGTCTCTATACTGCAGCTGTTCTGGTACTGTACTGTAACTGTTCTGTAGACCTTCTATAAGTGTTTTGTAGAATGTATGTGTGACTTTGGTAAAGTTTTCTAACCTTTGGAAAGGATGAATCTAAGTTCAAAAGAGCTAAAACAAGTGGAAGAAGCAGCTGCTAAAGACTGAAGAGAAGACTAAGTGACATTGACAGTAGTGAGCTGTGAAAAGACACTGTAGTGGCTCTGGTAACTCTTCATATCAGACATACCTCTTGGGAGGTGCATCCATGACCTAAGAAGGATTATTGAGGGTTAGTATGAGATCATTGTAGTGAGGATATGATGTACTATTGAGAGAGAGAGAGAGAGAGAGAGAGAGAGAGAGCCAGAGATAGTCAAATCTATCAAAACAGTGCAAATGTACATGAGAGATTGAGAGAGAGAACTATGAAGACATTGAAGATGAATAATATGTGATTGATTTCCATTAAAAGATGGCGTATTCTTCTATGTTTCTTGTTCTATTGAATAATTTTACGAAGATGTTGAAGATTATGGTTGATTCTATCAAATCCGTGGGAAAAATCTACTATGATGCTGTGTGAAGAATTGTTGTCTTCTTTGTTTTGATGATCAAAAGAATGAAATAAAAGCTTTTTGATGTTACAAGATAGATTTTCTTGCAAGAGAATTCCCTTTTCCTTGGTGTTCCTCTTGGGGCTCCAGTGGTGGAAGTGGTGGAGGTGGTAGTGATAGTGGCGGTGATATGTATATAAGAGAAGAGGAGGAATAAGTGGACTATGTGGAACAAGAAATGGAGGTTGTCCAAAAAAGCTCGCTCAAAAAGCTCGTTTCTCGTATGCACTCCATATGGAAAGCCTTTATTACTTGTTGAGTGTTGAAATGACCTATTATTTGGATGATTTTTGTTGTTTTTGAGAGCTGAATGGTTGATTTTATGAGATGATTGATTGGTTTGGAAGTGGTTTAAAAGTGTTTTTGATAGGTTGGAATGGTTTTATTAAGCTCATGATGTTTATTAGTAGAGATGTGAAGTTCTGATGATGTTTTGATATGTTCTGATTGGTTCTGATAGCTTCTATTGAGCTTCTATTTTGTTCTGTTTTCTCTCTGTAAGGAAGGATGGAGTATTGATTGATAGGGTTTGAGATTGTTTGAAATCTTATTGAGTGATTTTTTATGGTTTGGAATGGTTTTGGTATGAGTTATGTGGTTATGATGCTTTCTGTTGACTTTCTGTAACTTTCTGTTGACCTTCTGTAGACCTTCTGTATGCCTCTGTATGTGTTCTGTTGGATGAGAGTGTAGCTTGGGAAAGTTTTCTAGCCTTGGAAAGAGGTGAATACAAGTGCAAAATAGCTAAAATAAGTCAAAGAAGTAGCTGTTGAAGACTCAAGTAAAGACTGGAGTGAAGTGACAGTGGTGAGCTATGAAGAGTCACTATAGTGGCTCTGGTACCTCTTCATATCAGACATATCTCTTGGGAGGTGCATCCACGACCTAAGAAGGATTATTGAGGGTTATTATTGAGTGATTGTAGTGAGGATATGATGTACTATTGATGGAGAGAGAGAGAGACAGTCAGAGATAGCCAATTCTATCAAAATAGTGTGATTGTATGTGAGAGATTGAGAGAGAAAAGACTATGAAGATATTGAAGATGAATACTATGTGATTGATTTCCATTCAAAGATGGTGTATTCCTTTGTATTCTTTTTTCTATTGATGGATTTTGTGAAGATGTTGAAGAATATGGTTGATTCTATCAAATCCGTGGGAGATATCTACTATGATGCTGCGTGAAGAATTGCTGTTTTCTTTGTTTTGATGATCAAAAGAATAAAATAAAAGCTTGTTAATGTTACAAGATAGATTTTCTTGCAAGAGAATTCCATTTTCTTTGGTGTTTCTCTTGGGGCTCCATGTTTTTGGTGCGCAGCCGGGGAACCTTGCCATCAACAAGCACCTGAAGCGGCGGCTGAAAATGAAGGAAATGGCATTGCCAAGAAGAGAAGAATTCAATGGATGTTTGTAAAGTTCCTTCTTCCACTGAAGAGTTGGAATTTCTCATAATCAAAGCCACTTTCCACAAGAAGTTCATCCCACAATGGCAGAAACACATCACCATCATGATGCATGCTCTATGTGGTGGACAGTTTCCTCTTCCTGTTGAAGCAGCAGAAACTTGCATCTTAGTGGCAAACTGTTTGGGAAAAAACTGAAGAGCAGAAACGGAGAGAATGACCATCCATGGAAGATTTGGCATTCATTGAGAAGTTTCCAGACATCATCAAGTGGGAGATAGTCAATAAGCTTCAGGAGTCTTGGTCTGTAGAGGTTCACGAAGACAAGAAGGAAAAGAGTTGGAATTTGTTCGTGGATGCTCAACAGCAAGATACATGGGATGCTTGGTGTTCTGACAATCTTCTGTTTGTTCAATTGGCAACCCACTGGAAGTTGGTAGACAGAGTGTTTTTCACAACATACACTGTTGAAACCATCAGAAGATGGCATTACTATGATGATGGCACCACCACAATGCTTAGACGTATGCATTTTGACACCTTCAGAACCGAATACCTTCCTCTGTACAGTGGCATGAAAGCAGAATTCAGAGACGTTGAAAAGGAAGAAGTAGAAGAAATGTTGGCAAGAGAGTCCTCCAGAGACTGAAGCCTTTTGTTATCCCTCTGTGGAGCACTAACAACATAGTGGAGCCAACCCCCTGATGAATGACGCAATAAAGAGGCAAGCGTTAGAACGAGTCTAAAGGTATGTGAGAAGAGAGAAAGCAAAAATCAGAGCCGAGAACGTGCTAGCAGGAGAAGCCGCCTTTGATGCCCTCGTAGAACTATTTACAGAAGTCCTAATGGCACATCAAGCCCTTCCTCCTCCTATTGGAGAACCACTCCCAAGCCAGATCCGTCCTGGAAATATTGATGATAGGCCAGCGAATGTAGTTCCATTGCCAGTTTTTAAGGGAGAGTACAATGAAGACCATGATCTTCATGTAGCAAAGTTTATGGTAGCATGTGTGACTAATAATGCTAGAACCCCTGAGCATTGGTTAGCAATATTCCCCGCCACTTTCAAGGGCGCGGCGTTCCAGTGGTATGAGAGACAAGCAGCAGGAACTTTTGGCACATGGGACGACCTGAAGTTGGCCTTCCTCACTAAATTCAGGCGTGAAGGTTTTGAAGAGTAGATACGAAAAGAATTTATGAATTTAAGTCAGTCCTCTGGAGAAAGAGTAGAAGCTTATGTCTCCCGAATGGAATCCATCCTGAGGAGATAGACTAACCATAATCTAGATGATGGCATTCAGAAGGGGGTGTTTCTCAGAGGATTACAACCAGAAGTCCGTAAGTTTGTGGAGCTGCAAAGACCAGCCACACTACAAGCTGCAATAGAAGGTGCAAGACTGTACGATGAAGTGGAAGCTAGATTGGCAATGAATCCAGGAAGAGTAGTCCTACCTCCTCTGATGCCAGGAATGATGTACCCACCAAATGCAATCCCAGGGATTGTCCCCTACCCCTGCCAACAGATGCCCCCAGTATCACAGTACAGTGCACCAAATCCACAGTGGCCACAATCAATGCCTCAAATGATGGTTCAACCACAACAACAATGGTCCCAAACAATTCCCCCAATGCCAAATCAGTAGCAATAGTGGAACCCTACCAATTGGAGCCAACAGCCAACAGTTCAAACAGGAGCACTGAATCAGAATCAGAATAGAGACCCCTTTGCACTAGCTCAACCTGTTTATGCAATGATTACAGAGGCTCCTCAAAACCCTACTACCAGTACCTCAGGAGGAGAAAGCTTGAAGGATTATTTATCCAACTCAGTTGCAAATATCAAAAAGGAGTTGATGGATGTGATTACAGAGCAGTTATAGACACTGAAAGTGAATACCGCTAGCATATCCAACGTTGCAGGAGCAGGCAGAGATATGATGCGGTCAAATACTTGGTGTGGTAAGTGTCATCAAGCAGGCCATTTAGCCACTAAATGTACACGAAAACCAACCATTCCTGGAGCTTTGTGTTCCTACTGTTTGCAGAAGAACCATACCGAGGATATTTGCTCTCTGAAGGAGATGCATGATAGGAGAAGGAAGGAAGAAGACGCAAGATTCAACTTGCTGGAATCCAAAATGACAACACAGGATATTGGACCCAAGCCTAGAGAGTTTGGTCCTAATTTCGGTCCAAAGGAGGTTTCTCTCTCAAAGTTACAGAGGAAGATAGTCTGGCGGTAGTCAGAGATCAGAAGTGGAGTGTTACAGATACAGAGAAAAGGGGCACATTTCACCAAATTGTCCAAATCCCAGAAGGTTAGTGGATTACAAGCCCTTATGCAGTTGATGCAAAGGAGAAGGCCACACTGCAAAAGACTGTCCAAGCCTAGCCCCAGTGAAAAACAGTGTTACTGATAATCCGGCCAAGGCCCAAGAGCCTACCTCCAATTTAGTGGAATTGGAAGTTGTTGCCATCACGCGTGCAAAGAAGAAGGAACCACCTATCCAGAAAGAAAATAATCCTCCTGCCAGAACAGTAAAGTTCAATCTTCCACCAGAAGAACAGAACAAAACAGAGCTTTACAGTGTCGTACAGAGCACTACGGTGCCACAGGGAGTCACAGAGACAATTCTAGCGACAGGACCAGAGGTCCAGGAGATAGAAGAGGAGGAAGTGCCACAAGTGGCAGAAGAAGTCTCCATGATGCCCCTGTTGGAAGAAAAAAGGAAAATGAAAATGGGTGTTGCCCCATTCCCTAACCGGTTAGAGAAGCCAATGGATCCTATTAAGGAATACGATTTGGTCAGAGATCTAGATACCTTTAAACCAAACCTCACATTCCGACAATTATTGATGTTGTCTCCCAGTTGTCGAAAAAGGTTCAAAAGTATATTGACAAGAAGACGTGGCTTAAGGATTGCTCCCTCAACAACAACAAAGTCCAACAAAGCTTCAGAGCCTGTAAAAGAAGTGGATGTGGCTAATGCCTTCCTAGATCCGGGTACCCCAGAGACTGGTGTGTGGATAGAAGGCTACTTTATTGCAAATGCACTGATTGATGGTGGGTCATTAGTGAACATTATGACGGATGTGACAATGAAGGATCTAGGCCTACAAGGTGTGCAACCAACCCAATGGCTCATCAGATTGGCGGATCAGAGCAGAATCAAGCCTTTGGGCATTCTCTCGTATGTGAAGACTACAGTGGCTAGAAAAGATTATTGGCTAACCTATCTGGTGGTGAAGTCAAACTCTTATGGTACATCCTACCCCCTATTACTGGGCTGACTATGGCTTTTTGAAGCCAGAGCAAGGACGGATTGGTTCAAAGGAACCTTGACCTTGGGTAAAGGACCCAATAAAGTGGTGCTGAAGCTATATGGTGCTCAAAAAGGACATGGATCCACCTCCTTGGAATTATCTTCTGACTCCCCTAATGAGGCTATAGATGGAACATCAGCAAATGAAGATGTTGTCAAACAGATCCTTCCCAAGAAAATAGAGGCACGTGCCTTAACAGTGGGTACGGTAACCCGACTCCCAAACGATGCAAAGCCCTTGACAATGGGTGAATACTTCATGCCTGAACCAGGAATGACTTCTGAAATCACTTCTGACAGTGAGATAGAAGCATGGATGTATAGCTCTCCCTGTTACATGGCCATAACAAAGCCAGAGACAGAGGCAGAAGATGAAACAGAGAACCTGTTCTTCTCTTACAGAGCTCCTACAGAGACAGAGACAAAGACCGAAGAGGATGGAGATGATATGGAAGAAGAAGGTTATGAAAGCGAGATGGAAGAGTCTATCCCACCCGAAGGGGATACATATGAAGAAGAAGTTCCAGAAGCATCAGAAGCAGACGAGCTCATGCTGTGGGACAGAATGGTGATGGTACCATTTGGTCTGGTAAATGGATCTTCTCATATGCAAAATCTTTATAAGAAATAGATTAAGAAGAACAAGCCATCTTTCAGCAGTGGCTCTTGCCGCCCTCAACCACCTTTGCCAAAGAAAGATGATGATGATGCACTGTGCCAACAAGCACCAGTCTCACAATTCCAACAGGAATCAGAGGGTCCCTGTTGTGTGATGTTCCTAGACGTGTCATCAGAAGATGAGTCTTCAAGCCAAGAGGTAACTAATCTTGAAACAAAACCCAAAACGGCTCTAATCCCATTTCAACATCTCAAGGAGCAACCTAAGTCTCCACCAAAAGAAGAAGTTGGTTCTAGTGGGACATCAGAAGAGGACACCACCCCCTTGAAGGAGTCGGATCTGTACCCAGAAGCAGTCCGTGGGACCTTCATCCGTGAAGTAGAAGGTGAAAGGCAGTTAACTTTTGTGGATGCAGATGGCACTGAACGCCATTTGAAGGTGGGTAGTAGCCTACCAGAGGAGGAGTTGTCAACTTTGTACAACTTGTTGAAAGAGAATTTGGACGTGTTTGCATGGTCCTACAAAGACCTAAAGGGGATTGATCCCACAATATGTCAGTATCATATTGGTTTGGAGCCTGATGCCAAGCCAGTACGGCAACGACAGAGGCGAATGAACCCGAATTATTCCACATTGGTGAAAGCAGAGCTGCTGAAGCTTCTGGAAGCTGAGTTCATCTATCCAGTGGCAAATAGTGAATGGGTCTCACCCATCGTAGTTATACCCAAGAAGAATTGCAAATTGCGAATCTGTGTGGATTTTCACAAGTTGAACTCCAAGACCAAGAAGGATCACTTTCCTATCCCTTTCACAGATCAACTGTTGGACACAATGGCAGGACATGAGCTTTAGTCTCTTCTGGATGGATTCAGTGGATATAACCAAGTGCAGATAGCAGAAGAAGACCAATCCAAAACAACCTTCACCACAGAATGGGGGACCTATGCTTACCGAGTGATGCCGTTTGGACTCTGCAATGCCCCTGCTACTTTCCAGCGAGTCATGATAGTCGCATTCCAAAATCATCTGCATGACTTTATTGAGGTATATTTGGATGATTTCTGTGTCTATAGTTTGATCCGTGAACACTGGGGACATTTGGAACAATGCTTTGACTGATGCCGGGAGTATGGGATTTCCCTCAACCTCGACAAATGCATTTTTGGGGTCTCTTCTAGAGTTCTGTTGGGCCACATTGTCTCTGCACAAGGGATATCAATAGACCCTGCAAAGATCGAAAAGATTGCAACTTTGACAGCACCCACCAATCTCAAACAGTTGAGGGGATTCCTAGGCCACGTGGGTTACTACAGAAGGTTCATAGCTCATTTTGCAACAAAGGCAACCTCCTTGCACAAGCTTCTGAGGAAAGATGCAGAGTTTATTTGGACGGAAGAATGTGACAAAGCCTTCAACACTCTGAAGCAGTGTCTGATTGAGACACCCATTCTACAGCCTCCTGATTGGATGAAGGAGTTTCATGTACACACTGATGCATCCATTGAAGGCTTAGGCGCAATTCTCTACCAAAAGGGCCCCTTGAAATTAGATCAACCCATCTACTATGCAAGCCGAAAAGTCACTGATAGGGAACGGAACTACACAGTGACAGAGCTGGAGTGCTTGGCAATGGTGTTTGCCCTAGAGAAGTTTCGCCACTATTTGTTGTCTACCCACTTTAAATTTTATGTGGATCACGAGGCCCTGTCCTTCCTGATGAACAAAGCAGACGTGAAAGGACGAATGATGAGATGGCTCCTTCTATTCCAGGAGTTTGACTTCGAGGTAATCACCAAACCTGGTTGCACCCATGTTTTGGCTGATCATCTGTCGCGTATCCCACAGACTGCAGACGAGGGGCAGGACGATCCAGACCTCCCTGATGCTTCCCTATTCCTGGTAGAAACTGTAACCCCCTGGTATGCAAACATTGCCAATCTGTTGGCAACCCAATAGTACCCTCCTGGTATTTCTAGTCGGGAAAGGAAGAAGCTCCTGTTAGAATCAGCCCCCTACACTCTGTTAGGTGGTGCACTATACAAGAAAGGCAAAGATGAAGTGCTCAGAAGATGTGTTGCAGGAGATGAGATTGGGATTGTTTTGAAGGCTTGCCATGACGAGCCATGTGGAGGCCACTTTGCAGGAGAAGCTACAGCCAGCAAGGCTCTACTAGCAGGATACTGGTGGCCGACCCTCCACAAGGATGCCTATGATTACTGTAAAAGATGTGATGCTTGTCAGAGGATGGGGAAACCCACCAAAACAAGTGCCATGCCATTGCAACCTATCCTTCCTTTGAAGCCGTTCGAGAAGTGGGGCATTGACTTCGTAGGCCCAATTGATCCTCCCACCAGAAGGAGGTAGAACAAATACATCTTGGTATGTACAGATTATGTCACAAAGTGGTGTGAAGCTAAAGCCCTAAAGCAGGACGATGGTAACAGCGTGGCCCTGTTCATGTACGAGAATATCATCACTCGTTTTGGCAGTCCCCTAGAGCTGGTAAGTGATAGAGGCACTCATTTCATTAATAAAGTCATGGAAGAGTTGACAGAGCTATATAAGATCCGCCATCGCAAGTCCACTCCTTACTACCCCAGAGCCAACGGCCAAGTCGAAGTCACCAATCGCATCCTCTGCTCGATTCTGACAAGAATAATTGCCGCACATCGTCGTGATTGGGATGATCGAATTACAGAGGCCCTCTGGGCATACAGAACCTTCCATAAAGCAGCTACAGGACAGACATCTTTCCAGCTGGTGTATAGTACAGAAGCTATTTTCCCTGTTGAACTGGAATTTTCCTCTTTGCGAGTGGCTATCAAAGAGCGTTTGGGGGACGATGATTCACTGCAACGCCGTCTCCTGCACTTGGAATGTTTGGATGAAACTTGCAGGATGGCTCTACAGTGCATGGAAGCCACGCAAGCTCGACGTAAGGCTTACCATGACAACTTCATCAAGCACAAGGAGTTCAAGGAAGGTGATTTGGTCCTAGCCTATGATTCACGATTGGGCAAGTTTCCTGGCAAGCTCCAACAGCGGTGGATGGGTCCATATAAGGTACTTGGTGTCAACCCTAATGGCTCTGACCATTGATGCCTCTATTGATCCCTTCCTAATCAATGGATATCGCCTGAAGAAGTACTTCCCTCCTTGGGGATCTTGACAATCACGGTCACCTGGTCCTTTCCCCCGTTGGCATGGCACTGTAACTCTTATGACGCTACTTCTGATAGCCATTTTGCAGCCACTCCTGATGAGGTGGACGCAACCCTCTGTCCCCTCAGCCCCACCTTCCAGCCCTGATCTCTTATCCTCTATTTTTCACCAGCGACAGTGGCGAGGTTGGTTCTGACATATGGTCTTTCTACCATTCCTTTCCTAATGAAAAAAAAAGAGAGAAAAAAATATATCGATCATGGGAGAAAAGGACTTCGGTCCCTGTCATGCCGACCTATTCTTCGAGAAAAGGTGGAGACACCCTCGAGAGTAGGAGAAAAAGAAAAGAAAAAAAAACAAACAAGAAACGAAAAAAAACTGTTATGGGAGAAAAGGAAGAAATTCCATGTCATAGTAGGCCTCGTTCCAAGAAAAGGTGTTAAACACCCTTGGGCGGGAAGCTGGCTGTGGAAAAGGTGGTAACACCCCGCAGTTCAGGATAACCGACTCACCAGCCGAAAATAGTCCAGAAGAAATTTGAAGCCACCTCCCTTGGTGCCCTGTCTCTGCCACTTCATCAGTCTATCTGCCCCCTTTCGTAGACGATCTTTTCTACAACCAATTGAAGTACCAGATTTGTTGGCTGCCTCCCTGGGTACGCCTCTTCAACAACTGACGACACGATCTTCATCGACAAGCAATCGAGTGACACGAGCTTTCATCCTAACCGGATGGGAAAGTGAGTATGGTTGCCCTCTGTAACTATCAATAGAGAGCGAGACAGAGGGTGGGGCGATTGACCAGTCTTTCCTTTCAAATCAAATGAGAGGTGAGAAGTGTGAATGTAGTGTTGCACGCACGGGATGGGTCTCTCAATGCACAAAGCACGATTTGTTCTTGTGCACTGCACCATAAGACTCCCTGGCCTTCCTTCTTGCACCTATGCTGGCACAGGGCAGGATGCACAGTTGCACCATCAAATGCGCACAAGGCACACAATCTTTGCACAAGTGACCATGAGGATTACATCAATGGGTTTCAGGACATGGTTGCCCTCTGTATCTTTCAGCAGAGCGTGAGATAGAGGGTGGGTTGAGTGTGACTGGTGTTTCCTCAATCACTCATTGAGAGGTGAGATTTGAGGGATGTTACGACACTTGGAGTCAGGTACATTCCCGTTTCCCTATGCACCCACGGGGTGGAACTCTACCGTCATCACAGGACACGTCACCCTGTTCTGTACACTGCACTGTAAGGCTCCCTTGCCTTCCTCCTTGCACCTATGCCAGACGGGTTGGACGCACTAATGCACCATCAACTGTGCACCCTGGCATACTCCCTCTGCACCATCCCCCTTGTCAATTCCTAAACCGGGTGTGAGACATGGGTTTTCATCTTGCTTTCCTCGAGTGATATTAGTCATGGGGTGAGTGATTGCTCTTTCATTCCATATGAGTGATTGTGAGTTGAGTGCAACATTCCTCGTCCTCGACGAATTTCCTGCGATTCCTTCAACCAGCTACCTCCCTGGGTGCTGCCGCGTGGTCCCTGCCACGAAGGACGTGTGCTGGAGAGAACCTTGGTACCTCCTGCAGCAACCGACAATAACACAGGACGTGCCATCGACAATCAACCTTGATTCTCTACAATATGGACCAAGTTTTTCTAATCCTACACCTTCTGTTTCTCAGTGGCGTTCATGTTTTAAGTGTGGGGACGTTAGTGGATGGTCTGTTGAGTGGTCCTAGGTCCTTGTTGCTCGGTTAACCCTACCCGTTAAGGTTTTAAGTGTGGGGACGCGTCCCTACGCGTCTACATTGCATACCCCTCTGCATATGCCTCAACCTGCTAATGCCTCTATGCCATGACTTGCGTTTATCCTACTGGGGTCCCTTTCCCACCCACCCGTCCACTGTCACCCCTCCCTTGGGGCTGTTCCTCCTCCATTTCTCTTTCTCCCTTATTTTGTTGTGTTTTCATGTGAATGCACCCTATGTTCAGCGGACTTCCAATCTGACTTTACAAAACAGTTCATCCCTTTTTTCTTTTTACCATTTTTAAAGCATTTTGTGCACATTAGCCGGTTTTTTATGTGAACGTGCTTTTCTTATTTTGGAACAGTGATCTGATGTCATAGCCCTGACAACCACTTTCTCCTTGACATTTTTCCTTTTTACTCCCTGTCCTTCCGATGTCCGGTTCCTCCGTTATTAATTTTTATGGGTTTTCGACGCATTTTCGTGTGTCTTTTTGACATTTTTCCATGTGAACCTGCCCTGTTTGCATCAGAATTCCAATTTGATTTGACAGCCGTGTCCATCGCACCTTCCCCCACCTTTTTCCTTTTTCCTCCACCCTCTTTCGACTTTTGGATTTTTAATTAGTAATTTTAAAATGTGTTTTCGAGCATATTTTTTGTGTTTTTCGCATGTGAACCCCTCCTACTTCTGCCGGAACTGCATTCTACCATGACCACCCTATGCCACCCCTTCTTGCGGCCATTTTTCCTTTTTACTGCATGTCATTCTGGCAAGCAGTTTCGTTTGCGTTTTTTTACCCATTTTTTGTGTTTTTTGCATATGAACGGCCTGTCTTTCCCCCAGAGCCCCCGTTGCACATTTCCCTTGTCTTCCCCCTACCATCCTGCACAATTTTTGTTTTTACGTCATTTCGTTTCAATGCTCGGATTGGGAGATATTAATTTTTCTTTATTTTTACGTGTTTCACGAGACTCGTCCCGCGCGTGACCGTGCCCATTTTCGATTTCACGCGTTTCCACACGCCCTGGTCGGGTCCGCGTGCCCCGTACTGACATCCCGGCGCTATTTCGATCTCGTCACTGTAAATTTTTTTACCCCGCCCTGTGCATGCGCACGGGACGGGGGCACGTCTTTCTTTTCTTTACTTTCTTTATTTAATTTTTTTTTTTAAACAAAAAAACCCCCATTTATTACCTCCTCCCCCCATAGGCACCCATCCCCCCCCCCCCCCCCCCCCCCCCTCCCCCCCTACCCTCCATGGGCACCCTCCCCTATCCCCCCCACCCCCCCTTTCTCTCTCCCCGACACCCTTCCCCCCACAACCACCTCCATCTCCCTCTCCCCCCTCGTCCCCCCTCCTCTTCTCCATCTTCATCTCCTCTCCCCTCCTCCTCCTCTTCTCCTCCCTCCCTCCTCTCCTCGCGCCTGCTCCCTGGCCGCCCTGGACGAAGCCGCCCCCCGCCCCGGACGTTGTCAAAGCCGGCCCCCTATGGTCGTCTCCTTTGCCTGGCATCGCCTGTGGAAGCCCACCCTGCGCCCGCCTCTACCCGTCCCCTCCTGCAGTGCCACCACGCACGTCGCCCATCAGCCGCCTGGGCTCCGCCACCTCGCCACGTCCCTTGGCGTTGCTCACGCCCGCCGCCCTCCAGGGCCCACCACCTCTGTCGTCTCTCTAGGGCCCGCCTCCTGGCCCTACAACCCCCCCTCCACGTCCCCCAGTCCCACCAAACCTCACCATCCCCCCACCCAAGCCCCCAGTCCTACCCAGTTACCACCCCACAACCCCCCTTACCCCCCCCCCCCCCCCATAAGCCCCTGTTCCCCCCACAGGCCCACCAACCCACACCCAACCCCTCACAGGCCCCCATTCCCCAACAGGCCCCGTACCTTGACCTCCAAGACGAAAACCGCCGAACCATGCAGCACCCTGCAGAACCTCTTCTCAGCCCCCTTGTCCCACACGAAAGGGTGTGTGTGCGCGCGTGGTTACGTGTGTGGTTGTTCGGGTGCGGGAGTCTATTAGCGGCTGTTCACACGCGAGGACGCGCGTTAACTTGTCCGTGCGGTGGTGTGCACCAGCCGGTTGTTCACACGTAGTTGACACACAGTCCATTCCTGGGTATATTCCCGGATTTTTAATTTTCAAAACCCGAAAACCCTAAAAATACATTGAAAATTTTAAAAATTCATTAAAATTCAAAAAAAAATCTTTAAAAACTTTTCAATATTTTTGCAGTAAATTGAAATATTTTTCCAACCTGAACATCTCAAAAAAATTTCAGAAACATTTTAAAAGTAACAATTCTTTTAAACATACACACAAAATGAGCAAAAATTCATTAAAATTGGTAAAAATACCAATTTAATTGCAAAAAATTTCCTAAAATTTTTATTAACTTTTTTTCTTATTTTTGAAATATTTTCTAAGTTGAAAACGATATGTCATTTTATTTCATTATTATTTTCTGGCAAAAATGCTTCATTAAATGCCTAAATTCATGAAAAATCCTCTTTAATTCCAAACACAAGCTGAAAAATCTAGAAAAATCCAAATGCGTTGGTTCTTTTTGGATTGCTGACCTACATTTTGGGATTGAGAAGTGCGCATTCATTCATACACATACACCCACTTCCAGGTATTTTTTCTTTTATATTTTTTATTTTTTATGCTACCCCAAAATTCACACTTAATTTTTAACATGAATCCTAAACACCACCATGGCATGCGCGCTCGCGCCAAACACACCTTTTTCTAATTAAAATCAACATGCCGTTCACTTAGCACGCGCTACGTGCGCTTCAGATGCACTTTAATATTTTAATAAAAATGAACCAGCCGTCACAAAAGCACGCGCTGGCAAAAAAGCGCTCCACATCACCTTAATTTTTAATTAAGAAATTTGCATTTAGAGACCCAGTCTGGGTATCGAAGTTCGGGATTTGGATTAATGCACCACTCCAACCTAATAATTGGTAATTAAGATTTTAAGAAGGAAACGTTTTCTTGTTAAGGTTTATCACTTAATTAAAAAATCACCCATTTCTTAATAAGTCATAAAATGAACTTTTCATTAAATTAATTCCCCCTCACTGCACTTATTTCCCCTTTTTAATGAACTCGTTTCGTGGGATGGGTACGTGAAGTCTTCGGAGTTGTCTCCATTGTCAAACCTGATTATCAAAGTTGTGGTCATGATATGTGTGGATGGTTGTTATGTTTTGATTCAGTTTCTTTGATACGGTTAAGGGTACGGTGTGTAGTTTTTTTCTTTCTTGCCTGATACGGGGATTTGGGTGTTTGCATGTTGCATAGCATGAAGCTTTCGGTCGCATATGTGTAGAGGTCATATCGAATTTTTTCTAGGCTGTGGTTTGCTTGGGGATAGTTGGTCGAGTCACGTTTTACCACCTTGGTTGATATCTTATCCTTGGTTTTTTGTCTGTTGCTTTGCAGGCATTCTCTTTGTTTGTCTGTGTTTGTGGTGTGTGTGTGTAACCATCTGAATGGCGCCCTCTCATACTCCTCCCTCGATCCAGTATGTTCCTTTGGCTGTACATGATTATTCTTTGTTACTAGATTCAGACGTTGTTGCTAAAGCGGGCTTGTCCAAGTTTGTGAGCCTTTCTTTCCCACTGGTTCCAGATGATCCTACCATTTGTGACAAGTTTTTAACCTCTTACAGTAAGAGGTCTAGTCCAGTTCGTGGCACTACTATTCTTCTGACACCGAAGAGTCTAGGCAAGGCTCTTGGTCTGCCATATCGTGGGGAGTCTATCCCTGCTGCCAGACAGTTGTTCACCAATGACGATATTTTGAAGCTGTTGCAGAAGCAGACTCAAGATGTTCTTGATCCGAAGAAGGTCATTACCACGTCAGGAGTCGGTGTTTCCATGATTTCCAATCCCCTATGGAAACAACTATGCCAATTCCTTCAGGACAGGTTCATGCCTGCAAAATCCCCCCATCTCATTATCTTTCCAAGGAGTTGTTTACCACTTCACGAATGATTTTGAAAGGCATAACTATTGATTGGAGTACCTACCTCCTCTCCAAGATGGATCACCACTTTATCCGAGCTACTCGAGGAAATGTGACTAATGTTACATTTAGGTCCTTCCTCTATGTCTTCTTACTACATGTTGCCCCTGCAAAGGAAGTTCCTTTACCTCCAATTGATCCTCCAGCAGTTCCTCCTCCGCCTCATAATGAAGATGATGATGTGATAATTGAGGATGATGATTCTCCTCCTCCCCTTGTCATTCAGAGAAAACACCTCAAGAGGGTGGCTGAGTCAGTGCCTATTCTTCCTCCTCCAGTTCCAGTGACAATTCCTGCCTAGTCTTGCAGCACCTTGCCTGCATTCCTTCAGACGCCAAATCTTTTCAGAGCCCATAGAGACGGGATGCTAGAACTTACTATTCCTTCTGTTCACCGCCTGGTAATAGGAGATGCTATTCCGTTCCTGTGCAAGGATATCTAGAGTTCTATTGAACATTTGATGACTGCCTGTATCCAGCAATTATATTCTTCATTTTATGATGAAGTTCAACAGTCTAAGGAGAAATTGAATAAGACCACTATTGAGTTAGCCTCTACTCAGGAGAAATTCTCTGACCTTTGTATGCAAATGGAGCAGCAGACTAAGCTCGTGGATACTCAGAAAGATGAAATCTCTAAGTTGAAAGTTGAGTTGGCAGAAGCTAGGTCTCAAGTGGTTGCTATAACAGAGGAGATGGATAAGTTACAGAAGGAGAGTCAAGAGATGAAGGAGGTGATAGCTGCCCAAGCATAGAAGTTTAAATCCACCACAGCTATCTTAGACCAGAGCAATGCTCAAATCCAGCAACTCAAAGATCAGTTGGCTTAGTCTCGGTCTAATACACAGAGTCCTGTGCAACCAATTTCTCTTTTATCCCCTGCTGACTTGGCAGCTCTTCAAAGACAGGCTACCTTATGTCCCTTATTTCAGGCCAAGGTGGAAAGATTGCAATCTCGCATGGATTTGTTATGGTCTTCTTTTGAGCAGTATCAAAAATAAATACCACCAGATCATTCATTTTTTGTCCATTATCAACAACAAAAGTTGGCCTTCTATATAAAGCTTTCCACGATGGATTTACCTATTCCAGAGGATGGATGGAGTGGGGCCTGGTCATCTGATTTGCTGATAGAAGTAGTGAGGATGGTTTTTGAAGACTCTGTCACTCCAGATACGATGCTTCTGTCCTATATGTATTTGAGGGGTGATTTACTGATTCAAGATGATGAAGATCTGGCTTGGTATGTTGGAGATGTGGTATTGCAAGCTTCTTTGTATGTTCGACATTTGGAGTTGAGGATTGATGAGATGTTCCAGGGATATTCTTCAAAGGTGGCTGAGTGTCCTGAGTTTTCAAAGCACACTATGGTTGATGCTGTCATTTTGAATCATCGTCAGGTCAAAGCTTCAGCTCATGCCCAGAACATTAACCAACTAAGGGTGGATCTTTTAGCCTATCTCTCCAACCAACCCCCATTTGATACTTCTTTCTTTGAAGCCTATCATCGTAGATCAGCTTTCCGTCCTTACCATGCCTAACTCATTATCAACAAATGGCTCATAGGTATGATGCTTATATTTCCCTTTTTCAATCTAACCCAAAGGTCATTTTACCCCTTCTTTTCCAACCTCAAGGATCTCCTTAAATTCCTTTATTTACCCATTGTTCTTTTATTGAAGATCGAGTTTTTCTACCTCCTGATCCTTGTCCTTCCCCATCCCCTGACATTCTCTCAACTTTTCATGCTTATCTTTTAACGCCTTTCTTAACTGAATCTCCTCAATTTTCAGCAAATCCATCTTTAATACATTCTTCATTTTATGATTTTGCCTATCCATTGCTTCATCCTCTTTCATTAGTCCCTCTTTCGTCTCCTAACACTTCTATTCCTAATCCTCCTCAGTTGGTTAGTGGGTATCCAGGTTTTGATCAAAAGATTCTTCGAAGAAGAGGATGGAGTTCAAATGATTCCCTTACTGGACCTCAAATCAATTGGCCATTGATCCCAGGAGAATGGATAAGTGCTTGTCAGGCTTATCAGAATTATCTACATTTTGCTCAGCAATATTCTCAGTCTGCAGATCCTTCTGTCCGCTTAACTGCTCATTTTACTTGGTATCTGGCGTATATGCATAGGCATTCTCATAATGATTCAAAACCTATTCCAAAGTTGTGCATGAATGTCAATGTGAGCATTGATTCCCAACAACTGGATGTATTGTACTTTCATGCCCTCTGTTTGCCTAGCAGATACCTTGTCTTATTGGAAATAATGTGCTCCCTTCAATTTTTTCAGAATCCTCCCAAGACATTTGTAGATGAATCTTTGTCCATGGATTGTTTTCGAAATCACCAAGCTTTCAAAAGGGATCATCTCCATTGATACCTTTGCTATGTATTGTGGATGATATTTAATGATAAAACTCTCTTTTTTGGTCAAGTCATTCAGATGGTTGTGTTGTGTGTAGTGTTTGTGTTGTGGGTTAATTTATGTAATAAGATCGTGGTGGTTGCCTATTCAATTTACTTTTGTGCGAGCTACATTTTTGGAGAATTGCGGTGATGGTGTTGTTGGTTGGATAGTTGAAGATGCTGATGCAGAAGAAGAAACCTCTTATATCCTTTACAAGTTTGTTGTGATTTCCAGTTTGATAAGAAGGGTTAATGTATAAAGGGTTTTCCTTTCGTTGTATTCTTTATATCAGATACAGGTTATAAGTTGGGGTCATGGTCGGATGGACTGCTTTTGAAGATTTATTGAAGATCAAAGTTGAGCTCTTGAATGAACTTGTATTCCCTTTTTCCTGGGTCACGAGGACGCTTCCTTATTAAGTGTGGGGATATGTTGAGTGTTGAAATGGCCTATTTTTTGGCTGATTTTTGTTGTTTTTGAGAGCTGAATGGTTGATTTTATGAGATGATTGATTGGTTTGGAAGTGGTTTGAGAGTGTTTTGGATAGGTTGGAATGGTTTTATTAAGCTCATGATGTTTATTAGTAGAGATGTGAAGTTCTGATGATGTTCTGATTGGTTCTGATAGCTTCTGTTGAGCTTCTGTTTTGTTCTATTTTCTCTCTGTAAGGAAGAATGGAGCATTGATTGATAGGGTTTGAGGTTGTTTGAAAGCTTATTGAGTGATTTTTTATGGTTTGGAATGGTTTTGGTATGAGTTATGTGATTCTGATACTTTCTGTTGACTTTCTATAACTTTCTGTTGACCTTCTGTAGACCTTCTATATGCCTCTATATGTGTTCTGTTGGATGAGAGTGTAGCTTGGGAAAGTTTTCTAGCCTTGGAAAGAGGTGAATACAAGTGTAAAAGAGCTAAAAGAAGTCAAAGAAGTAGCTGCTGAAGACTCAAGTAAAGACTGGAGTGAAGTGACAATGGTGAGCTATGAAGAGTTACTGTAGTAGCTCTGGTGCCTCTTCATATCAGACATACCTCTTGGGAGGTGCATCCACGACCTAAGAAGGATTATTGAGGGTTATTATTGAGTGATTGTAGTGAGGATAGCCAATTCTATCAAAACAGTGTGATTGTATGTGAGAGATTGAGAGAGAGAAGACTATGAAGATATTGAAGATGAATACTATGTGATTGATTTTCATTCAAAGATGGTGTATTCCTTTGTGTTCTTTGTTCTATTGATGGATTTTGTGAAGATGTTAAAGAATATGGTTGATTCTATCAAATCCATGGGAGATATCTACTATGATGTTGCGTGAAGAATTGTTGTTTTCTTTATTTTGATTATCAAAAGAATGAAAAAAAAGCTTGTTGATGTTACAAGATAGATTTTCTTGCAAGAGAATTCCCTTTTCTCTGGTGTTCCTCTTGGGGCTCCATTACTATCTTGATACAAGCCCAATTGGGATTGGTTGGGAATTGGGCAAGATGATGAGGAAGGGCAAATATATGCAATTCGGTTTGGGCTAAAGTGGAAGGGATATGTGGGATTACAGCCCACATATCCCTTATCTCTTCATTTTAAGTGAGTGGTGGATTTAGTCACAATGCCTACTATATGTCTTTTGGCAAATGAGATATCTCATACTTGCCCGTATAGTCTTGACTAATCAAGTGGAAGGGAGAGCTCTATGTACTAAGATAACAAATGCAATGTGTACTTTTCTCTTAGAAGAGATCTTTTGTTGGCATGGTTGTGTGGGAAAAATTACAATAGATAGGGGTGAACTGGATGTAGATGAATCCCATGATTTCTTTGCATGGTTAGAGATTAAGCATGCTTTAACTTCAGCTTATAACCCTGAATGAAATAGCAAAAGTGAAAGAGGTCATCCACCTATTGTGAAGGCATTGGCAAAAGCATGTGGAGAGAAGGTAAAAGAGTAGCCACGATTGCTCCCTTACGATTTGTGGGTTTATAGAACAACTCATAGTGTTATTACAGGATATATGCCTGCTAAATTCATGTATGGTCAAAAACCTATCATGCCGATAGAAGATATGATAGTCACATGGAGTATGCTACCTTGGGAAGAGGAGTTGAATCAAGAGGAGTTGTTGGCCTTGCATATTAGATGGTTGAAAATAAAGTCAAAAGATATAGAGGCAACGGTTTTGCAAAGTTAAGAGCAGCAAGGATACAGAACAAGAAACGATTTGACAAACACTACAAGATACATGCCTCATATCGATGTTCAAAGCGACGGAAATGTTCATAAAAAAAATTTCCCCCATCGTTGCAAAAAATTTCGGTATTAGCGACGCCATAGAACAGATATGCGACACTGATAGCAACGCATATAGCGACGATTTGTGATGCTAACTGTGACGCTAATAGCAACAGTTATAGGGAAAAAAAATTATTGGGCCATACAAAAGAGTTATAGTAAAGTGTACAATGCTTGTCTCAATGAAGTCAAAGTATACTTGAATCCATAAGACATCAACATAAAATAAATACAAGATCGCATAATGGAAGTGGCAATACAATCATGGCAAGATATAAAGGATGATGATAAGATAGTGCATAGAAAATGCCTACATAAATCACATGACCAAAAAAGAAGAGGATGTGCGCTCTACGGATCCAAGGGCAAGCTATAGATCCTCGCCATCTGAAAGTTTGTCCCACCGCAAAGGAGCATTGAACGGACTCTGCAAAAAAAGAAACAACTAACATCAGTCCACCTTACAATAATGCATTTTAATTAAATTAGTAATGACAACAAGAAAGATGAGTGACTTACTGGGCCGCCGTGTCCATACAATCGGTCAATCAATGCAGTGAAACCGTGTCTCTCTGCATATCGAGACTCAGGCTGGTGGGATTGCGGTTTGTAATGGAGTACTGCAAAGAAAACAAAATACAACTGTTAGAAACACGATTGTCAGTACAATGGATATTGCAAAAAAAAAGCAAAAAAAAAAAGAAAAACTTACAAAGTCCTCCAAATAAGTCCTGTGACTACCACTCCCAAGATGATGGACCACTTCTGGCTCCAGTCGTGCCCTCGCCGCCTCGCGTTGTTGTGTCCAATGTCGTGGAGAATCTGTAGCCTCCTCCCTAAGTCAGTGCTAGTCTTCTGTGTCTAGCCACTCGGGCTTTGAGACCCCACTCTTAAGTGCCTTGTGTGCGTCCGATCATCTATGTGACATGTACACACGCATGCACTCCATCATCCAGCCTGGTGGAAAATCTATCTGCTGCGGCGGGTACCAGAAACTCCTCATGATGATGGCTCATGTCCTATCATCTACAAGGTATCCATACCCCTCTGGGGTATGCCTAAAATGTGTCCTCTCCCACCTCCGACCACGCTCCTTGGCATATCAGGGAGACCCATGTACATCTAGTGTACCTACGGGAGTAGTATCTCTCGTAGTAGTACCCATAGGGGTGCCACCTACGGACGGTTGAGCAAAAGCTAGAGTGACTGGAATAGATGTCCCCATAGGCGTGACAAATCCTATAGGTGACACAACTCCAGCAGAACGACGAGACGGACACATTGTGTCGATACCTCCATAACAACCACTTGAGCCATGCTCTCTCAAACCTACACGAGAGTGAGGAGTAGCACATGTATCCCGAGCTGACCGTGGGCTCACTGCGTCCATGTCTCCGCAGCATCCCTCATAACCACTCCCTCTGTCCGGGAGCGTCGACCTTGTCTATTGGAAACTAAAGCATCAGAGTGCACCGAAGTAGATCTAACAGAATGGCCTGACAGTGTCCGAGACAGCTCCAGGTCTGCCATATCTCTGAATCGAGCCATATGACCTAGAGACATACGTGTGAAGATCTCCTGTAGCTCCTCGTCACTCATACCTCAACTCATCTTGCGGATCCAAATATCCACAAAGGTCACCTGCACAGACAGAAATTGATATTATCATTATCAAGATAAATTAAGAAAAGCATGGTAATATAAATCTTCAAAAAATTATCTTACTTAAAACACATATCTTATAAATCCTTATAAGCGATTTGTCAACGAATTGAGTAGGTGGATGCTCCAAGTATGAAGTACCCTATGGTCCCATGTCAATCTCCTGACACAACTCCGCATACATTGGAAGGTCAATTGACAGGTCACACAAAATAATGAGTCGATCTCATTCTCAAAGAATTCTTGGACTCTTGTATTTCCATCATTGTTACTCGATTCTGGCTACTCTACATGCTCCAAGCTTTCGGCAGTCTCCACCCCTTGCAATATCGACCCCTCTATTTGCATATTGTCCTCATCTACAATGGGAACATTGATTTGATCATATACTCTCACACTTCAAGGAGCTGAAGGTACAACATATCACCATCGAGGTTGTCGTGGGCTTGGATAGAAAATTACATGTTCAAAATCATGTACAAGAGAGATTTAACTTTTGTGGCATGTACCATGTCGTAATAAAATTTTAAAAAACATGAGTTTATGCACATGTTCACAATGGGCCGGCAATATAAACGTGTCCCATAAATTCATTCATCTTTTTTTGAAATGTATTTCGAGAAATCCAGATGGACCTCATCAAACAGTTACCCTGGCTCCTTCAAGTACCACTTTGAACCACTGCACATCGAATAGGATCATGGAAAAGCTACGGTTATCCACTGCGATAATACTTTGCAAGTTCCCAAAATACTCCATCTCATCTATAACGGTGTTTTCGATCCGTTGCTCATCGTCGGCTCTCTTACTCGAACTTTACTATGATATCATAATCTGTTGTGGAGCGCATTTTGTCTATATACTCCACGCAGAAATGTCGCCCACGCGACCATGACGCACTATATATTTTGTACTATACATTGAAACAATTAATTAGTTGTCGCATATTAAATCTAGATACGACAAACCTTAGACACACAATCACCTTTGGACTATATCCCCTCGAGAATTCCCACTCCTCAGTTGAGAGCTTCGCCCCTTCGTGAGACGCTACAGTCAAAGCTCCGTGCAACCATCACATTGATATAAACCACAACATCTCTTCCATGCCATCAAGATATTGAATTGATTGATGGCGCATACTACGCCGAAATTTAGATCGTGCTTCTTCCTGATCTTTCCTAGCTTGCTCATACCTAGCGAGCCACATCTCCATGGAGGCATGGTACAACATACAAAAACGATTCACTTTCTCCTCCATTGCAGCATCCATTCTTTTTTTCCACCCCATTTTCAACCACCACATCTCCTGTCAGTCTATCATCGTCCTTTAGTGACCATAGGATATTGTTGTCTGAATCCAACGTTGGTAGCCACTGTGAAATATGCACTAACATCTCAGACACCAACCAACCTTCACCTATGCTACCTTCTGGCCGAGCTTATTTTCGCACAGCCTTTCAGGGTTTTCATGAAGCACTCCAAGAAGAACATCCATCGTGTATGGACAAGTCCAGCAATCTCCATTTCATCTACAATATGCACCAGAAGGTGGGTTTGTATCGTGAGCATGCTAGTGGGTAGGTAATTTTCAAAGAGACAAACCGTCTCCAATGCTCCCCGCCTTGCGAATTCAATAGAGGATGTCTTTATCTCCTTATGTGAGATCCATTGTACTAAATTTGACAACCTGTAAATCGCCCCGCGTATTTCTGGAGTAAGGCATCATGCAATCACAATTGGTAGCATAAACTGCCACAAATGAGGAAGCATTATAGACAACGACTACACTCCAAATATTGCAAAATATGCAGGTCACTTACAATCCATTCGTAGTACAAACCTGACATATCTTATGCCAATCATAGGATTTTAGCCCTGATAATTTGTCATCTTTAGAAAATGTGGACCTGAGAGAATGCATCATACCCATCGAAGTGCGGATAGACTTGATAATTTGCTTCACAAGGCACTCTTATTTAGTGGACAAAACCCAAGGAGCACGAGGTAGCTGCAAGCGACCATCAACACTCTCGACTGCGGCCAAAGCGCCTCCATCTTGCCTACCTCCTTCAAATCCATTCGTGCCTCTATAGTGTCTCTCTTTCTTGTAATGTGGTCCCATAGTAAGCTACCCACATTCTTGAAAATATGCGTGGGATCCAACAAGCAGTTGATCTGTAAGTGGGTCCAATATGGCAACTCGTAGAAAACTGAGAATCGTCGCATTCCGTTTGGATGTGACTTCATGTAGACCATTTTTTGCTCGTACCAGCTTTGGGTGTTCATTCGTGCCGAAGGTCGTCCAAGAAAACCTTCCCTCGGTTCATGACCCTCTGGCAAGAAAGCAGTGTGTCTTTGATATACCATCTTCTTCATGGTTCATGACCTTTAAGAGTCTAACTGTGGCCCACACGATGGACATGCATGATAACCCGAGGTAACCAGACGTATCCCAACACCTCTATCTAGTGAATACAAACTTGAATGAGCTATAATAGATATTACCAACAAGAACAGAAGCCTACTCTACTTACCTGAGCACTCCCTAAGTCCCGAAAAGTCATGCATGGTCCACATGAGAATGGCTTGAATATTGACAGACCGTCGACCATCGTGCTTACTCATACCTTCCATGGTGACCCCCTCCTCCCACAAAATCTTAAGCTCATCGACTAATGGATAAAGATACACATCCATATTCTTGACTTTGTAGTAGCCAGGAACGAGCAAGATAAGGATAAGGTGTCATTTCTTCGTAGAAAGCCATGGAAGGATATTGTAGTTAACAAGGACTACATGCCACACACTGTAAAAAGTTGAGCGCAGATTGAATGGGTTCACGCCATCCATAGCAAGACCGAGCCGAAGATTCCTTGGCTCTTGGGCAAGGCTTGGAAAGGTAGAGTCAATGTGGCTCTATGCACATGATTTCGTTGATACTCGTCTCCATCTGTGAATCTATTCTGTGCATGCCATGTTGTCAAGCTCGCCATGCCAGACATATGAAACAAGTGATGTATACGGGGGATAAGCGAAAAGTGTCTAAGAACTTTTTGAGGGATGGTTTTTCCTTGCAAGTCTTGTCAATAGCTGTGAGCACCACACTTTGGACATGTCTCCATAGTCTCGTATTCTTCTCGAAACAGTACGCAATCGTTAACACATGCATGGATACTGTTGTAAAACATGTCATGCATCATCAGGAGACTCATGCATGGTATTTGCAAGTGGTAATATATGATACTTTAATAATATGAAAAGAAATCATAAAATGCCTTGAAAAAGCATAATTGTTTTTTATGATGATGCTGAAAAGAAATCAACGAAGAGTATGTAGAAGGTACCTGAACAACTCGGTCACATTCGCATCGCTCCACCCGTATTTTGCTCGCATACTTAGGAGTGCAAGCAGTGTCTTCAGGTGAGATACTCGGCACCCATAATATAATGGTATGGATGCTTCCTCTCTAAGCAAATCACATGTCTCGACATTCATGGGTATCAATGCATCGATCATTGCCTCCATCTTAGACTCCAAGATTGTAGAAAATTCTAGAAGGCTACATGTCTCCTCTGGTATTGACGGTATAGATTGGGTACTACCTTCCAAGTGGTGGATTGGCTTAGGCACTCCATCCATCGCACGCCCACGAATTTTACTCCATCCATCGCACGCCACCTCCTTGTAATATGAAAGATAAGAAGGATCGAAGCTTGCTTGGAAGTGAGCTATGGTGGAGAGCAATAGTAAGAAGAGAGAGAGACACAAATGGGAACTCCAACAATCACAATGTGTGATCGGGCCTTCCTTTATTCAAACTGTCACTAAAAGAATAAAGAATAAAGTGACGGTGACGGGCGCCTACCACCTGTAGTGTGTAGTGGCAGGTACTGTCAGTGTAGTAGTACACGGGTGGCTAGGAAGAGGCGTCTTTAGTCCCAACAACCTCCCACTTAAAAGTGAATCTGCCCTAGTGAGGAGTGAAAAGAAAAAGAAAAGACAGTACAATGTACACATGTATAATAGGATGAGGAAAAATGTCATCTCATCCAACGCCCATCAATCTCCTGAGGAAGGCAAAAGCACTCAATAATGAGGCTTTTTGTGAGCAGATCTACAGGATTTTCGTTAGTGTAGATCTTGACAAGGTTAACAGACTTGTCCTCCACGACCCCATGTATGAAGTGATACCTCACCTCAATGTGTTTCGTCTTCGCATGGAAGACCGAATTCTTGGCTAGCTGAATAGCACTCATGGAATCCGAATGCAACATAGATATAGTATCAATCCCAAGGTCATGAACCAAACGACCCAACCATATGGCCTTCTTGCAAGCCTCAGTGACCGCAACATACTCAGGCTCAGTGGTAGAGAGAGTCGTACACTTCTGAACCTTGGACATCCAAGCAATAGCACCTCCAACATCGGTGAAGACATAGCCAGAAGTGGACTTCCTACTATCTACATGTCCAGCATAATCGGAGTCTATGTAGCCCACAACTATTGTATCCTGGCTGCCATAGCCAATACACATATCTGCTATGCCCTTCAGGTATCTCATGATACCCTTTACGGCATCCCAATGCTTCTTGCCAGGTGTAGCCATATAGCGTGCCACAACACCAACTGCAAAGGCAATATCTGGACGAGTGGCTATCATGGCATACATCAAATTGCCCACGACTGATACATAAGGGGTCGTGGCCATCTCGGCCCTTTGATCATCTGTCTGCAGACAAGACAATCGGCTTGTGAAACCTTCACATAAGAAGATAATGGACTGCCAATAGACTTTACGTCCTACATACAGAAACGCTCAAGGAATTTATGAATGTACTCCCTTTATGAGAGATAGAGTAGTTCATGATGCCTATCGCACTTAATGCGCACACTAAGAATGTATCTTAAATTGCATAGCCCTCTCCCAAGAGTGATTGTCACCCCTGCGCATAGCCTCATCATAGGTGACAGGCTCTTCTGCATCTATAACCAAGAAATAATGCATTGAGGGCTCAAATCTATCAGCTGGATGTCTATCTCTAGTAGACCATCTCACGATAAGCTCTGCGGTCCGGTCCAACACCTTGGCCATGTGTACGAACTGCTACTGTAGGCTATCCAACTAGTTGTGCAAGAGCACATGGCTCCTCCTGGAAGATAACCTTGTGTATCTCTACCACCTTCCCAGGCTGCCTATGCATATTGTCTTCATGGAAGACTACATCATGGCTGGGGATGACTTTTCGCGCTTGCGGATCCCAAAGGTGGTAACCCATTTCACATGCATCCCCATAGCCAAGGAAAATGCATTTGACACTCTTAGGATCCAACTTAGTATGCTTGTCTTTGGGCACATAGCAGAATGCCTCACATCCAAAGACACATAGATGCGCAGAAGACGGAGGTCTCCCAATCCATACCTCCTCTGCAACCTGGAAATCCAAATCACTAAAAGGTGATCTATTTATGACATGCATAACTGTACTGACTACCTCAACCCAAAAGCTTTGTGGTAAGCCTGCATGGCTAAGCATACTACATACACGTTCATGGATGGTTCTATTCATCCACTCAGCCAAACCATTCTGGGGTGGGGTATAGGGGGCGGTCAATTGACGCTTAATACACCTCTCGTCACATAGTTGCTCAAAAGCACGTGACACATATTCTTCCCCATTGTCAATCCTAAGGTATTTCAGTCTGGTTCTCGACCCCAATGCAAGCCATCTCTGAAACATAGCCAAGACATCTGACTTAAGCTTAATGGGGTAAGCCTAGACTTTATGTGAAAAATCATCAATGAACATCACAAAATACTTTGCACCACCCATAGACTAATAGGATATGGGCCCACAGACATCCGAATGTATACAGAGTAGGATCTTGTTGGAACTCTCAGCTTGCCCATTAGCCTGAGGATGGTATGGAGTTGACTTCTTATGAAAGATCATATGCCTGATCGTCAGGTCCCGAATAACTTGATTCAAAAAATGTTTACCCCTATCACTGACTGACCAGCTCAATAGGACATCCAAACCTAGTCATAATGTTAGTATACAAAAATTTGGCCACACTAACTACTTTATTATCCTTGAGGGCTTGTGCTTCCACCCACTTAGTGGCATAGTCTGTGCAAACCAAAATATACTTGTTACCTGTGCCTTTAGCTGCTGGTTTGATAGGTCCAACAAAATCAATTCCCCATTTCTGAAATGGTTCAAGTGGTAATACAAGATGATCCGGCATTCTATCCCTGTCAAGAGGTTGACCTTCCTTCAAGCATTGCAAACACTCCTTAGCATATTGATGAGCATCCTTCAACACAGTAGGCCACCATAAACCTGCTTGTAGTATTTTCTTGCCTGTAATTTCTCCAGAAAAGTGACCTCCTGACAGTCCGGAATGAGCTTCATGAAGAACTGTTGGTTGCTCAACTTCAGGAACACACCTCCTCAACACATTATCAACTCCTCTCTTGTACAAAAGATTCAGAATAACCTAAAAGGACCGACTCTTCAAAGCTAATCTCCTTCTCTGATCTGCTGTAAGGTGTGTAGGCATCACTCCTTCCTGTAAGAAATGCAGTAACTGATCATAATAAGAGTCAGGATCTATAGGCTGAACTTCAAAAAGTTCAACATCAGGCAGTTGATCAGGAACTCCTACTTCCATATCAGCATTGTCCAATCTACTAAGATAATCAGCTACAGCATGCTCTTTCCCAAGAGTATGAATAACCCTGAAATCAAATTCCTGCAATAGCAACATCCATCTAGCAAGTCTACCTGTTAACTGAGGTTTATTGATCAAGAACAATAGTGCCTGATGATCCACATGAAATATAACCCGATTCCCAAGCAAATAATGTCTAAATTTCTGAATTGAGTACACCATACCAAGTGCTTCTCTTTCCATTACTGAATAATTCTTTTCAGCAGTACTCAATCTCCGACTTGCATAGTAAATAGGTCTATACCATCCAGGCACCTTATCTTTCATCAAAACAGCTCCCACAGCAAGATCAGAAGCATCAACAAAAATATGGAAAGGTAAATCCCATGCAGGAGGCTGCAATATAGGAGCTACAACCAGCATTTTCTTGAGAATACAAAAGGCCTTATCATGATCTTCCCTCCAAACAAACAGCATCCCCTTTTTGGTTAAATTAGTAAGAGGAGCACATATATGAGATAGATACCTCAAGTACCTACTATGCCACTTCACTTGCCCGACAAATCTCATAACTTCCTGCACATTGGATGGAGCTTTAGCTTTCTGAACCACTGCAATCTTTCTTGGATCTATGCTCATGCCCTCCTCAGAGAGAATATGGCCTAACAGCACTCCTCTCTTTGCTGCGAATACTGATTTAAATGGATTTAAGGACATGCCAAATTTTCTGCATCTCTCAAAACATAACCTAAGGTGTTGAAGATGATCTTTAGTGCTGCCAAAAACACAGAAATCATCAATAAACACCCTCATAAAAGTTGTCAAATACGGCCGAAAGGTCTTATGAGCAGCTCCCTGAAACTCAGGAGGCCCATTCTTCAATCCAAAATTCATGACCGTACTAACATATGCTCCCCATTCAGTAATGAAGGCTGTCTTATCCATATCATCCGGATGCATCCTTATTTGATTGTCGCCTGAAAAACCATCCAAAAAACTATACATTTCATGACCAGCCACATCATCAAGAAGAGAATCAGTAAAAGGAAGATGAAAAGGATCAGTAATAGTAGCTGCATTCAATTTCCTATAATCCACACAAACCCGAATCTTGCCATTCTTTTTAGGTACCACCACTATAGGGGATAACCAAGTGACCTCATTAACTAGTTTGATGAATCCCACCCTCAGAAGCTTGTCAATTTCTTCCTTGGCCTGCTTAGCATAATTGGGATTCATCCTAGATCTTTTCTGAACAATTGGCTTGGCATCTTTTTTAAGATTTATTCTATGTTGACAAATAGCTGGATCAAAACCCTTCGTATTTGTGTAATCCCACGCAAAGATATCCTGAAACTCTTTGCACAACTGAACAAGGTTTTGCTTGAACTCTTGTTCCACAAAAATACTAACCTTAATGGGTTTAACCTTCCCTTCAAGATCCAAATTGACTTCCTGCACCTCATCTTCTACCACCCTTGCAGATGTTCTCAAAGTATGCTCATACCTCAACTCAGCCTGAATAATTGCTTTTTGTCCCTCTTCATCAAGTACTTCAGGAGTGTCCCTACATTTATCCACCTCTGTAGGCTGATTTCCAAGTTGTTCTGACTGAAATTCTTCAGGATAACTACTGCCCTGATCCTGAATCCTATTATAAGTTTCATTTCCTGAGTTTTCTTGAACATCAGGCTGTTCCTGACGTTCAGGAAATGGTTCAGGTTGCTGTCCTGACTGGTTGTCTCCTACATATTGAACCACTAAATGGTCCCGAACTTTATAGCTCGTAGATAGTGAAGAATCTTGATACTTCTGAATAATATTATCCACATCAATTTCAAACACTGGAACTACAAAAGGATTTGCTTGAAGAAACATTTCCTCCTCATCATCTTCCACTTCATCAACCAAATTAATAGTCTGAGCTACCACAGGTCGAGAAGAATTCTTCAAGATTACCTTATTAATGGTTGATAATCTGATCTCTTTCAATCCCCGTGGTATATAAATATAATCATTCCCCCAATCTTGCTTCAATTTAGCCAACTTAAACCACGGTCTTCCCAACAGCATCTTGTAAGAATCTCCAATCTCTGACATTCTTAATACCACAACGCTTACCCTGAACTTCAGACCAGCAACTTGAATTTCTTGCTTCCTGAGAATTCCCAGAGGTTGTAACCTCCTCTGGTCTGCCATCCTGACCTGAAATGGGGCTGGTAGCAACTCTTCTTGCTTAGTTGCTAAATATGTATGCTCAGAAAGGATATTAACTCCAGAACCCCCATCCAATAGGACATCATCAAACTTCTTCCCATGATATTCAGCTTGAATAGTAGGCACTTGATAATCTACCACCTCCTTTTGAGTTGGTATAATTGCTTGACAGTTTGGAAATATCTGATCCTGAACTGATATACTTTCAATAACCTCCTCTTGCTTTTCCCTGATCTTCAGGATTAACTTCTCTTTGAACCCTGGAATCAAATCCAAAATCTGCTCCAATGTTAATTGCAAGGAACACTTTGCTAGAGCCTGAAATAGTTCTGCTGAACCTCCCTCCTGAAGTTTTCCTAATTCTTTATCTTCAGGAGACTGATCCTGATCATCAGGAAACAATGTTCCTGACTCTGCCTGATGTTCAGGCTCTTCGAATCTATCTTTCTTTGCAATTTTCTGCAGTGTTTTGACCTGTTTTGTCACCTTTCTCCTGGCTTCCTCTTATTCCTGCCAATCAAGCTTCCGGCCTGCTTGGCTTCTAGTAACCGCTAATACCATAGCTTCATCAGGACAATCCTCAACTTTAATACAATTCAAACAATCACGCTGAATATGCATACTTGTATAATTTAAGTTACCTGACCCCCTCTCCTGACCTTCTTGAACCTCTTCTTGCTGTATTTCCCTTCCACTAACAGCTCTTGTATAAGTAGGGACTTGCCGTTCCTCATCGTGCTCAAGTAACTCTATTAGGACTGCTGCAACTGGGGTAGGTGGATGCTGTAGATGAGATGCTCCTGCAGGTCTCCCGTCATTGCGGTTCCTTGCTACTGGCATTCCTCTCTCAGTCCTATGCCTTGCCCAAAGTTCACAGTTTGGTCCCACAAAGTGTCCTTGATCTCCACAATAATGGCATGCTCCTGTTTGAGCAGTCTGTTTTGCTGTGTTCTTAAATTTCCCCAAGGTTGTCTTGCATGTATTCTTCCAGATCCCCTGAAAGGTCTTTGAGGTACTACATCAGTCATAACCTGATTTACTGCAACTGGCTGCAAAGCCCTCAGCCTAGGCTGCCCCATTGGCATCTGTTGTGGTGTCCTAACATTAGGATTGTACCAGCATGTCCTTGTTTCATGGCCATTTCTTTGGCATATCTCACAATACTTTTCTTTCCTCTTAGTGTCTGAAAGACCTAAATCCTTCAACTTCTGATTGATCTTTCTATCTAGTTTAGTCTCCTCTGCTCTTCTTTCATTCCTGTCTTTGGTTTTCTTCCTTCTAGACTTGATTGATCCTGACTTGTCCTTTCTCTTCTTGTGTTTCTTCCTACGAGAAGTCTCACTATCAGAATCACTAACATCATTTTCTGAATCTGAACTATTTTCACTATCATCATCACTAATATCACTTTCAGATTCTGAATCTGAATCTGTGTCAAACTCTGATCCTGAAGAATCATCCTCTTTATGTCTTTTTGAACGAGAAGTACCCAGCCTTCTCTCCACTCTTATAGCTGCCCTAATCATGGTATCCAGTGTACCATTCTGTCCCAATTCTACATTAGCAATTGGATTCCTGATCTTACTTTGCAAACCCTTAATAAAATAAGTAATTTGCATTTCCACTGATGGTGCATTAGCATTATTCAACATATTCAAGAGGTTCCTGAACTTTTGAGCATAATCTTCCACCAACATCCTCTTTTGCTTAATTCTCTTTAGCTTCCTCAAAATATCTCCTGGTGTTTTGTCTTTCCTGAACCTACCCAAAAATGCATTCTTCAATTCATCATAGGTGTTAAATGCTGCCATGCCATAACTGGAAAACCAGTCCATGGCTTTTCCCTGCAAAGTGGCTGTGAACTGCTACTTTTTAACCTGATCTCCATACAATTGATTAAATCCACTTGTTGTCCACCTTGTTTCAAACTGAGCTACATGACAATCTGGATCTTCCTTCTTCCTGCCTGAAAATTTAGATGCCCTCACCTTGGGGTTGAACAATTGATTTTGATTCATAGTGTGTTTCTTCTTAGGCTTCCTTTGAGGTGGTAAAGGATTAAAATTCAAAGATTTATTAACTAAAACCCCTGCATTCCTTAACAGGAATGTTCCCCCTAACATTGCATGCTGCAATCTTTCAAGTGCCTGTTTTGGGGGAGTACCCTAATAGTCAGGAGGTAATATTGGTTCCTCATTATCTGATACATCCGGTATGCTGGAAGGGGTTGGAGGTGTAGGGATGGACTCTGTGGAGGTGGCGGGAGAATGATATACTATAGAAATGCCTTCAGTAGAACCCACCCCCAAAAGATTATGTCCAACATCTGTGAACTCCTCTTCATCCAGCCTGCCTAATTGCACCACTTCATCTATGTCATCAGACCCCGCAGATTGATGTTGGCGTGACAATACCTCCCTCAATGCTCGAGATCTGCTCCTTGTGAAAATAAGATTGGAGGAATGAGGATAATTCTCTGACATAAAGACTCCCCATACAAGGCACCTTGTACATCTTCAATGCCATTAGCACCCTAAATTCCTGTAGCCAAATTGTGTAAGTATTCCTTCCAAGCCGTATACCTAAATCATGAAAAATATTCTCATGAAACTGGGCAGGATCGCCAAAGTGTTATGGGCCATCAGGACCATAACATGAAATGCAGGGAATTAGCACTGCAGGGAACTTCCAGACACAATTTACAACCATTTCATACATATAATCTTCAGGAACAATATACAAACACAAACTACATATTATATTCATCATTGCTAAACCACTGTCCTGAAAACGACCACACAATTTATCATCATCATATTCACTCCTGATCCAATAACTTGCAGTAGACAGCGCAGATATTCAGGACACAGATACACATTAGTAGAACCAGACAAATGACCAGAATCTGGCGCTGTCTTGAAGAATATCTCATTTCTCATCACGCAGGAATGCAAAAGACACGAACTCCTGACTGGCAGGAAGGCGCCTGAATGTCAGGTAAAAACCTGAATGCTTCATATGACATCTTAGGTCACTTTCCATATGTTGGTTTTACATGTATGCTAGTACTAAGGTATAAAAGTACTAATATAGTGCAATTTGAGCCTCAACAGAGGGCCTGCACGGCCGGGGTTGCCACCCCCCGGGCATTCCCTTGAGCCTTTGTCCTCTTGGCTTCTTGGCCTGCATCCGGGGCGGTGTCGCTTAGGGCCTCTTTTTGGTGTATACCTCTTAAGGGTAGACACATATCACTCTGGTGGAGGCGCTTGTGCCTTATGCTCTCTTCAATGGAGGAGAGCTTTCTTGCATGCCAGCTGCATTATGTGCTCCATGACGGCTATTGTGGAGAAATCTGCAAAATGTGAATCAAGGTTAGGCTTTGAGGCAGGATAGAATTATTTTCATGAAAGGGATTAAACAATGGATTATCAAGCGTATATGAGGAGGAGGGGCGAGGTGAGGCATGCAGTGTTTGTTGTAGAGGGACGGCCCCCGTGATGATGTTCGTTCTGCCTGGACTGCGAGACGTATTCCAGCCATTAGCAAATCTTGGCTTATGCTAAGTTGCGTGGATTGGTTGGCATGGACTGGTGAGAGCTAGATTTTAGGACGCGATTTGGACCCGTTCTTGAAGCATTGAAGCTCGTTTTGGAGCCGAAAAGTGCTCAGAGGTGTTAAAGAGCCAATTTTCATGAAAAATCAAACGGTGGCGAATGGCCGAGCTAGAGTTTTCGTAGATGCATTTCGACATTAGGAATCCAACACAAGTCTCGGTTCGTCAATGGAAGGTCGTTTGACCCTCCATTTAATCCCTGCAAGGTTCGGCGTTATAAAGCATCTACCGAATCAAGAAGTCATAAAGTGTGTGGGAGAGGCTAGATTCATGGAATTCGACGCCATGAAGCCACCTGTCCAATCGGATTGCAAATCGGAGTTTGCTTTGGCCTTCAAATTTGAAAAATCCACTTGCGGGACAGTGCGAACACAAAAAGGTGAATCGGTTGTTTTAATGTTTTAAACCTTAGGCTTAATAAAAGCCTTGAAACTAATGCAAAAACCGTGGAACAAAGGGAAGCATCAATGCGCCTCCTCATTTTTTCTCATTGCCTCTCCGATTCAAACCCGTTTGGAGAGAGAGATGGAGATTCTCAATCAGGGCAGAGAGAGAAACAAGATGGCTACAAGCTTGCCCGTTTTAATGGAGGATTTAAAAATCTCATTTTTTTTTCTTTCTCTCTCCTCCCTCTCTCTCATGCAAGGGGCAGTTCCTGTGTGTGAAGAAGAATGATGCCCGGTTGTGGTGAATGATCATCCGGCATGGTACCAGATTGCTTTCAAATTGAAGGTGGGCTGAAGATGGCAGTGTGGAGGCGGGTTAAGCATCAAACAGGGCCTGGTTTGTAGACCTGCAACAAGTTTCAAAACCCGAAATAATGAAAAATACACGGTAATGACATTTTTACAAAGAAAATGGCTCTTTTTTCGCATTTGATGAGGTTAGCAATGTTCATATGGGCTGAAAATTGATGGACATGTTGTTTGTTGTTGGTTTTAGTCTTTCATAATAAAAAACTCAAAAAATGTACACTTAAAGTGTGGAAAATAAATGGAAAAAACCCAAAAAGTATGGTTTTTAGAGTAAAAATGGGGTTTTTGGGCTTAAAATCGAAAAAGTATGAAACAAAACACCAATAAAATCTACATGGTTGCTATTTAAAGACTCAAGAGCCACAGATCTAAAATAATGCTAGTTTTTTTTCATTTTTATTGATAAAAAATAAGAGAAAATAAGGAAAAATAAGGAAAATGCTCTTTAAAAGGGGAAAAAATAGAGAACGAACGAGGAAAATTATGGAAAATTATGGATGTGTCTGTGAGTGTATAATGAGGATAAAGCATGAGGGTTTGCCTCAAGTTATCTTAGTTTATATGTTTTTGTGAGTATCTACTGCTTATTTCGTGCGAAATACACATAAAATCACCCCTTTACCTATGCAATGAAACAAAACCTTAAACGATAGGAGAGAGGGGAGTTTGAGTGCTGAAATATAATATAAAATCTGATGTATTTGTTGCATTATTCATATAGGATGACATTGAGTTAAATAAAGGAAAGTACATCACGAGTATAAGGCTCGGTGTCTTCTCTCATTGCAGCAATTAGGCATTAGTGTATGGAAACATGAAAATAATGGATTTGCACAATGCAAGAGGCTATTCTTTCAATTGTTTGAGCACTTAATCATATACACATTTGCATCAAGCATCATTAAATGGTATCAATGACAAGCTCCTGGATGCATAGCACTTGGTTTCTCTAGGACTTGACCCACGTAGAGAGAGTGAGCAACCCGGCTGTAGGTTTAGACGGTGGGTAAAAGGGGATGGATAAGTGAGGAGAAATGCATTCCTGGAACGTTAAATATATTGGCACTAAGAGGCTAAAAGGGGAGTTTGTTTCAAATGTGTCTATGTGTGGAAGTAGCGCATCGAGGGGCCAATCCCCAAGATGTAGGAGAGCTGCAGTAGGGCCGCGGCAATCAACCGATGGGGTGCCCTTGTGTCTGTGATATGTGGCATCTGTTGCCGATATATGTATAATCTCCCTTTGAGGAGATGGGAAAAGGGAATATCTGTTGGATTACAGACTAAAAACGCGCAATAATTAGTGTTTAGGATAGTGTATTCCTCGACAGACGCTCCTGGTCCGCAAGGCCGTGTGGTGGGGTTGTCTATTGAGAGCATGAGGTCTGGCTAGTGCCTTAACCAGTGTCGGCCTATTTTAGATCCCATTAAGTGGAGCAGGGCTTGTCCCCAGAAGGATAGACCGAAAAGGAGGAAAGGTGTATAGAAGGGGACAGTGCCTCGTCTATGCCATCAGAGATGTTGGTCATGGCTTCCTATGGCGGTAATGAGGGTTGCATGCCCTCCACCTAGAGGTGGGGATGGTCACACGGCTTCTAGATGTGTGGTGAGAGGAGGACTTGAGGAGCTCAACCTGTCAAACACAACTCTTCTCCCTGCACTTGACTATCATTGCTTGTGTGTGTTGATATTATCTATACAAGGTCATAAAACTCATTGTTTATTTATGTACATATTTATGAATCCATGTCACTTTGTGAGGATAAAAACCAATTGTAGAACTCATGATTGTATTGGAGCGTGGCACACACATCCAGTACTCATGGTAGCTTACTCAATAACAATAGATATTTTGCAACATCGAGTAGCATGGTACCTTGTTCGAGTCTATTGGCAATATGTAACTCCTTCTCAGTGAGAACCTTATCAGGCAGAGAGTTCTCTTGGCTAGTTCCAGCTAAGTCCATACCCCGAATGGCAGTCAATACTCGAAAGAAAGTCGATGCCACATAGGTTGGGTCTCTTTGAGAACGCCATTTAACAAATCGCTCCTCTGAGACTAGACTCATAGTTTAGCCATTGCAACACAGTTTTCAAACCAACGTTTTTCAAATTGACTTTGACTCTCTAATTGTCGCTTTAGTTGCTCTATCTCTAAGAGATTTGGTTGGCAGAGCATATCATTGAATGTCACAGTTAAGCATAGTTCATCGGCTTCCTCGTCAGATATGAGTCGCATGCGTTTACGCAGGAGCCTGTCATAGTGCTCATCAAGATGTTCTTGCTCTTCCCAGGATAGGGGAAATGGTAAGTATTCCCCAAGCTGCTTCTTAGGGAATGCACCCATGTCTGCAAAGGACATAGACACGTGCGAATACTTTTGAGTTTAGCATCCAACTCAGTTAAGGATTCTGTGACACTTATATGCTCATTGAGGGCTTGCTCGGTTGCCATCTCATGCAAGGTTCTAGGAGTTTCCCTAGGCTTTAGCATAGTTGGGGGATCGGGCCTAGATGAGCAAGATTAGTCAATGCTAGGATTACTTATATTCTCGGGGTTTGTGCATTTTTCTTGAGGTTTTGCTGCTATTGTGTCATGGTTCTCCTCGGATGTGACTAGTATAGTCTTGTCACCCTGTTGTGACAGTGTTGTATCCACTCTTGATTGATCAATGCGAGTTCTGTTGTTGCCAGTGGATTGAGGGTTGCAAGCAACCATTGGTGGTAACGACTGCTTTGATTTTTCAAAACACATGGATGTGTTTGAGGTTTCACTGCTATTAGGAGAGACATTAATGGGTTCATTGGTGGATGGACTCGATGCTTTATTCCTCAGCTCTTCAACGCTCTTCATCTCAATCTTCTTGGTGCCTACAGCCACCTGCAATTGGACTCAGGACCCTGAACTAGGTCAATCGTTGACGTGCTTGGTCAGGCCTTAGCACTCTCTTTCTTTGGAGTGCTCTCATGAGACTTAGCTGCAACCTGTTGAACAGCTTTGCTAGGTTGATTGGTCGGATGCGCCATCTCCTTAGCCACATCTTTGAGAGGTTTCTCCTCAAGCCTAGGCTTTAGGTGCTTTGGAAGTGCTGGAGTTATCAAGGATGCGGATTGTGGCACCTCCTTCACAGGTGAACTGCTAAGGACACATTCCACAAGGGGCATTGTCACAGCCAACGACTGTGATTACTGTGATCCCTGATTGGAAGTAGTAGCAGCTAGTTCAATGGACTAGATACTATTGGTGAATTGCGGTGTCAAGTCCTTAGACCGATTAGAAGTGGTGGTCATGTCTTTTGTTGCCCTTTGAGCATTCACTTGTGTAGATCAAGCATCAGTTGAGCTAGCCATGGTGTATTGCACATGCATATCCTTGGGTCGAGAGCTATGGATGGTATCATGTTCCACCTCTTGCACATTTGGAAGCTTAGCTGGAGATAGAGATTGGGATTGAGCAGTTGCACTTGACGACTGTTGTTGTGCTTCCTGTGTCTGTTTAGGAAAAGAGGGTGTAGGAGATCTAGGACTCTTAGGTGAACTTGGCACTGGCTGAAAGATTTGCTCGTGGCTGTTAGACGATTGTGCCATTTGCTTTGTTGAGCAATCAGCCTTCTTATGAGCAGCGTTGTGCCTATGGTGCTTATTATCCTCTTGGGAAGTCAAAAGCTCCTTGAGCACTAGTGGTCTTTGTGTATGCTCAATGGCTACATCTAACATCTGCTTATTAAGCATGCTAGGCTGAGGTTCTTTCTTTCAAACACTCATGTTTGGTGTCTTGCCCCGAGACCTGGAGTTTCTCTTAGATTTCCTCCTATGCTTCTTTGCTTTTGATGCAATCTGGCCGTCAGCTGATAGAGGTGGTTTAGTAGGGGGTTTTGGTACCCAAATCCATCAGTTACCTGCATAATACCCTTGAGCACATAGCAACGCTTTGGATATCCATCGCGACATTGTACTGGCTCTCCATCGATACCTTCGTCTATAAGCTTGGGCTTCTTTTGTGGTCTTCTACGATATTTGTAAGTCCAAAGCCTGTCCTTGTAACATGCCCTCGTCTTCTATCTCACTTTTGCCTTGGCCTTGTCTTCTGCTTTAGATTTTCCAGCTTTTCCACGTTGTTTGTTTGAGGGTTAACAGCTTCTTACCCATTGCTTGCTTGCTTGAATCCTTGCTTCTTTTTCTTCACTTCAACCTTTAAAACCAGCCTCTCTCTAATGGTGCCACTTTGATACCATGTCAAGAATCATGTGGCGGGGGGACTTGCTTGAGCTACTATACTAAACACACACTATATACATAAGAGGAAGCTCACTCAAGAATATAAAAAGAAACATAGAGGTCAAAGCGTTTTCTTGCTAGTTTCTTCTTCTCCTTTTACATCCAATACAATGTATATAAAGTATAGATAAGGTACAACATAAAGGAAAATGACCTACTAAGTCAAATCGTGCATAATTGACTATACTGATCGTTTGGTGCTATAACTGTGCTAGCTGTAGGTAGGTGCAACAAACTAAATATAATAAGTGACAAGTTAGTGGCCATATGAGGATTGTTGAGATATCGAGCTCCACTCGTGATACGCCAGGGTGACCGTTGTGTATTTATGTCACCGACTTGTCAGTTGCAGATGCGGTTGGTACACCGCCCCTGAATAATAGCTACATGATAGCTATCCTTATCTACTCTAGTTCGTGGCTCAGTTAGTATGCCACCTTAGTTAGTTGAGTTTGGTTTGAGACCCATATCTAGGGTTCTTCTATTTTTCTTTGTACTAGAGTTCTTTTGGCTTCCACAACTAAGAAGAGGAAAATTGTTTTTAGCCTCCACCCTTGTGTGTATTCCCCCATTGTGCAAGCAAGAAAGCTACAAGTGAGACTCCTTCCTTCTCTCCCACAATCTTGACATGGTATCAGAGCCTTGTTCGTGGTAAGGAGCTCAAGAAAGCAAGCCAAGCTCGCGGTGTTTTGGTAAGAGGAGCAGTGTTGCTTTCATTTTCTGTTTTGGGAGCAGATCTCTGCAGGTAGCACATCCGGAAAGTGCAGGAGTGCATTGTCTCAGGTTGAGACGCCCTTCGCGGCGACCTTGTTTTTTTTATTTGAGGCCATTTCGGGGCCTGTTTTGGAGGCGGAAGTTTTCTGCACGTACTCAGGAAAAGGCCCAATTTTATGCTGTGCAGCCACTGTTCTACAGGTCGGTGAATAGTTACTGTAAAAATTGCATTGTATGCTTGTGCGCAGAGACATTGGGAGTTACAGAATCATCCCTGTTGCCTGTTGATGCAAAATCGTCACTAGGAAGTGACTGTGTGGTCAAATACCACTTTCACCAGTTTTGCAGATTTTCCCTTGTGAGGGTGAAGCTGTGGTTTTTGCAGTGACAGAATTTTTTGCAGTCCTCTGTAATGGCATCTGATTCTCTTTCACAGATTGTCACTGAAAAGCTTGACAAGAACAACTTCCAAGCATGGAAGTTTAGAATGACGAATTTCCTTATGGAAAAAGGATATTGGGAATTTGTTGCAGGAAATGAAGAAGAACCAGTTCTTCCTGATGTTCCCAATCAACAGCAAATGCAGGCATTTAAAGCATGGCATGAGAGAGCCAGGAAAGTTATGTATTGGCTGTCTATTAGCATTTCAGACTCTATGATTGTGCATATTCAGGATGCAAGCACGCCAAAGGAGGCATGGGATACTTTGTCAAAAATGTATAGCACAAATACGCAAGCCAGGAAAATGCAGCTCAAGCAAGAGTTGCACAATGTGCAAAGAGAAAATATGAGCATCAACGACTACCACATGAAGGTGAAGAAGATTGCAGATGCACTTGCTTCCATTGGGTCACTAGTGGAAGATGATGATTTAGTTTCTGTGACCTTGAATGGTCTAGGAAAGGATTATGCACAGTTTCGGACATCCATTTCAGTTCGTGAAAGATTTCCTGATTTTGAGGAGTTGATTGCTCTTCTAATTTCTGAGGAATAGAGAAATGGTGGTGCATCTTCTTCAGGAGGAACTTCAAAAGAAGCTGTCTTCTACTCAAATGCTGGAAGAGGTAGAGGCAGAGGTAGAGGAGGCCGATTTGGAGGCCGTGGTAGAAATCAGAATATGCAGCAAACTCAAGAAAACCAGTCCTATGAAGGAGGACGTGGTAACTCTAGAGGCAGGGGGAGCCAAAGAGGTCGTGGTGGATGGCAAAGAGGTCAAAATGCAAACAGTAATGTTGAATGCTACTACTGTGGTAAAATGGGTCATATGGCTAAAGACTGCTATAAAAAGCAGAATGACATCATGAATGGAAAACTGCAACAAGGGAATTATGCATCCTCTAGCAGACAGGGTGATGACCGAAATGAGCATTTGTTCATGGTGCAGCACATGAACAATTCTGTGACAAGTGCAGAAGAAATCAATGATGTATGGTATGTTGACTCAGGTGCATCAAACCACATGACAGGTCATGCAGAATGGATGGAGGATGCAAGGAAAATGGAAAAACCAGGATTTGTGGAGACTGGTGATGATACTGCATATCCTATTGTGTAGATTGAAAAAATTTCCTTGTCTATGCAGGATGGGAAAAAGAAATACCTGTCCGATGTATTTCATGTCTCGAATATCACCAAGAATCTGGTTTCTGTCGGTCAAATGGTTGAGCAGGGCTTGCAGGTCAGATTTAATCCTCATGGATGCTTTGTTGAGGATATGAAAAATAAAGGTCGCTTGATAGCAAAAGGAAAGAAGAAGGGCAGAATGTTTACGTTGGATGCAGACATGTCTGAATTGAGTGCAGCAATGTTTGCACATGGGACCGATGTAGTTGCAAATATTGATATCTGGCATAAACGCATTGGTCATGTTAATGTACAGCGACTTAAATCAATGCAGGCCCAAAATATTGTTGCAGGATTGCCAAAATTCAAGGTTGCAGAAATGCATAAGGTATGTGAAGCCTGTCAATTTGGAAAACAGGCAAGGAAACCATTTCCTAGACATGTTCAAGAGAGTGAGAAGCCATTGGAATTAATCCACTCTGATGTGTGGACTACTAAAGCTGCATCTCTTGGAGGCTGTCATTATTTTGTCACTTTTATTGATGACTATAGCAGAAAAGTTTGGGTGTATTTTATGAAAAAGAAAAGTGAAGTTTTTGGGCATTTCAAAACCCTTAAAGCTATGGCTGAAAAAGAAACAGGTCTGCAAATAAAATGCCTAAGGTCAGATGGAGGGGGAGAGTACCTCTCAAATGAGTTTGCAAAGTTCTTGCAGGAGCATGGCATAAAGCAGCAATATTCATGCAGTTATACCCCACAACAAAATGGAATTGCAGAAGGGAAAAACAGGCATATTGGAGAGGTATCTTGTGCCATGCTCAATGAAAAAGACTTGCCAGATTTTTATTGGGCTGAAGCAGTTGCTACAGTAGTCTACATAATGAACAGGACTCCCACTGCAGCAATACATGGAATGACTCCAAAGGAGAGGTATACTGGTAGGAAACCAGATATTTTTCATTTGAAAATTTTTGGTTGCATTGCCTATGTACATGTGCCAGATGAGCTGAGATCCAAGTTGGATCCAAAAGCTGAGAAGTGCATCTTTATTGGTTACTCTCTGCAGCAAAAAGAGTATAGATGCTATAACCCTTCTACTCATAAGTTTACAGTGAGCAGATATGTTGTTTTTGATGAGATGAGTAGCTGGTATAAACCAATAAATGTGATTGATGATGTAGATGCACAAAATGGTAATGCTGCACAGAATTCACAGCAGCAGTCACAAAATATTAGTGGACCTGGAGCGTCCTCTAGCAGTGGTTCACATTCTTCGCTATGGACAGGCAGATTGAGATCAGGAGAATCTTCTCAAAGCAATGCAGATAGTGGTATGCAGGTATCACGAAAAGGAAAAGAGAAGGTTGATCAGCCCATGTTTGATGTGAATGCAGGTCACTCTTATGTGGATGGTGAATCCAGTGGCTCAGAACAGAGCATTGATGATGAGTTGGGTATTCCTTCTATTGTTACACCTGGAGTAAGGAAGACCAGGGATGTTTTGAGAGCACCTAGGAGTGAACCTACTTTGCGCAGGTCTACGAGAGCTAGGTATCCTGTGGATAGGCTGAAATATGATGGATTTACAGCCATTCACTATGCATATATAGTCAAAGTGATACAGGAACCAGAACCCACATCTTTTGAGCAAGCCATGGGAAAAGAAAAATGGGAGAAAGCCATGGATGAAGAAATGGATGCCTTGGAAGAAAATGCTACATGGGAGTTAGTACCTTTGCCTAAAGGTAAGAATGCAATTGGCTGTAAGTGGGTTTATAAGGTGAAGCACAATGCAGATGGTTCTGTGAACAGATACAAGGCAAGATTAGTAGTCAAGGGGTATGCACAAACATATGGCATTGACTATGAAGAAACATTCAGTCCAGTTGCAAGGATGGCAACTGTAAGAGCAGTCATTGCTATGGCTGCATCAAAGGGATGGTCTTTACATCAGATTGATGTAAAGAATGCCTTCTTGCATGGTGATTTGCAAGAAGAGGTCTATATGGAGCAGCCACCAGGTTATGTGCATGCTGTTCATTCTGAGTTTGTTTGCAGGTTGAAGAAAGCCTTGTATGGCTTGAAGCAAGCACCTAGAGCATGGTCTGACAAGATAGGACAGTATCTTGTCATTATTGGCTTTCAGATTTCTCACTTTATGTGAGAAAAATAGAGAAAGGTATTATGCTACTTGTCATTTATGTTGATGATTTGATTATGACAGGTGACAGTGATGAAGATATCCTTCATGTGAAAATGCTATTGAAGCAGAAGTTTGAGATGAAGGATTTGGGAGAGCTGCATTATTTCTTGGGCATTGAGGTGATTAGATCACCAAGTGGGATACAGCTCTTGCAGAGGCAGTATGGATTGGACATGCTGTCCAAATATGGGATGACAGGCTGTAAGCCTATTTCAGTTCCTTTGGAGCAGAATGTGAAGCTGAGCACAGATGCAAGTGAGCTTCTAGAAGACCCTACTATGTACAGACGCATAGTAGGAAGTTTGATTTATATGACTATTACCAGGCCAGATTTGAGCTATGCTGTTGGATTGGTAAGTCAGTTTATGCAGGCTCCAAGGAAACCACATTTGGATGTGGCTAGACGCATACTCAGGTATGTGAAGTCCATATTGCAGTATGGACTATTTTATGAGACTGGGGTTCAGATACAGTTGCATGGATACACTGATACTGATTGGGCTGGTAGTATTTCTGATAGACGATCTACCAGTGGATATGTGTTCTCTTTTGGGAGTGCTGCAGTCACTTGGAGCAGCAAGAAACAGCCTACAGTTGCCTTGTCGAGCACAGAGGCTGAGTACAGGGGTGCAACAATGGCTGCATGTGAAGTAGCTTGGTTGCATAAGCTACTTTATGATATGCATCAGTCTACAGATAGGCCAGTTGTCATTTATTGTGACAACATGAGTAGTATACACTTGGCAAATAACCGAGTCTATCATGCTAGAACAAAGCACATTGAGGTGCATTATCACTATGTGCGAGAGAGGGTTTTACTAGGTCTTATTGATCTAGTTTATGTCAGCACAGAGGATCAGGTAGCTGACATATTCACGAAGGCATTGGGCACAGAGAAGCTGCACAAGTTCAGAGACCTGCTTGGTGTGCGGGAATTGGGATTGAACTCGAGGGGGAGTGTTGAGATATCGAGCTCCACTCGTGATACGCCAGGGTGACCGTTGTGTATTTATGTCACTGACTTGTCAGTTGTAGATGCGGTTGGTACACCGCCCCTGAATAATAGCTACATGATAGCTATCCTTATCTACTCTAGTTCGTGGCTCAGTTAGTATGCCACCTTAGTTAGTTGAGTTTGGTTTGAGACCCATATCTAGGGTTCTTCTATTTTTCTTTGTACTAGAGTTCTTTTGGCTTCCACAACTAAGAAGAGGAAAACTGTTTTCAGCCTCCACCCTTGTGTGTATTCCCCCATTGTGCAAGCAAGAAAGCTACAAGTGAGACTCCTTCCTTCTCTCCCACAATCTTGACAAGGATCATAATGACCACTGACGTGCTAAGTGTAGACGTGCAAACCCATCTAACCAAGCAATCCATTATCAAAATTCGCAAATGTTGAGCTTGCTATCGCAACATGGAGTAAACTAGCACATTGCAAGGTACATGTCCTCGGGTATGCCTCTCGTATTGTTTTAGTATTTGTAGTATCCATTAAAGCTCCTTCTTGTATAGATGCTACTCTTGTGAGTCATTATTCTTTTGCTATCTATGCCATGGGTTAGCACGTAGATGTTAACCTTAATTTCTTATGGAAGATTAGGGTTACGGTTCTCAAAAGGCATTGTATAAACGTAACCCTACGTTTGTGGCAATGCGATCAATCCTCATTTTCTATTGCTATTATCAAGAGTCATTAGTGCTTCCCCTTCTTGGCTAGGGATTGCAGCCCCCCAATAATGGTTTGGGGATTGCAACTCCCAATAATGGTAGACTATCATTGGTAACTCAAGATTACTAGATGCTTGCTCTCTTAACTCTAATGACTCTTTGTGTATAGTATAAAGAGATCTCTAAAAAGGCCAATTTTTGTTCTCATGGAGCCAGATATTGTGATCTCTAGAGTGGTCTCATAGATCACACATTCTTATTTGGGGGGTGGGAGGCAACTTGTGGATATTTAGACTTGTTGGGCTTTGTATATTGACCACTTGCCCTCCTCTCATGCATGCTTATGATTTGCTCCATACCATAAAACCTTTCGTGTATGACAAAGGTTTGTGTGCTATTGTCAATTTAAGTAGATATTATTTTTCTTAAGCACTCCTTTATTCTCTAGGAATGCCTAATGGCTATTTCGATTTGGTAATCTTAAGGGACTATTTTTTAGTTCAAATATTCCTATCCACCATGCATATCTTAGGGGTTGGTTTGCCAAGCTAAGCATTATGAATAGAGAAGTGTCGTTTGTACTTAAGGCCACCCTTTTGGTGCACCTCAGTTAGTTTAATATGTAAATCACTAATGCTCATCCATTTCTCCACTCCATAGCCTTGTTTAGGATGAACTAAGGTCCTTAGTCTCTTTATTGTGACTATCCTAAAGTTTAAAAAATTCAAAATAAGACAACATTTTATATGATAATTGTTTTTTTTTTGGCACACCATACTCATTAACAACAAGGGTTTTAGATTCAAGTAACAAATATTGCTTGCAATTAAATGCCCAAACTTAGATTAGATTGGAATATTTTCATCTCTTGATAGCAAATGTTGGAAAAACGGCTAATGAAAAACGGCGGAGTTGTAAAAGCCAATGTAGATTTCTTTATGGTAGTTGTGAACCTTTGCATAAGTGGCCATTTAGAAATGTATAACAGTGGATGAGATTTCCAACAACTTGAACCCTTGCCTCCACACTTTCTACAGCTTCCATGTAAGCTACTTGAATCATAAAATTGATATGAATTGTTCCACTTAGGCAGGCCACCCCAGTAGTGGCATGTAAACGTAATGCTTTTACATTCCGCAAAGTTATCCACGCTTAGGTCCCACCTCCTAGTGGGCACGTAAAAAGTAAAGCTTTGGGGGCAACTAAAAAGTTATCCGAGGGTGGTTGCAACTAGGAACTTACCCCTAGACAACAAGCTGCCTTAGATTTTGTTACGGAGGGCAGCAAAGTATTATTATTTTTCTACTTGTTGTTGTCGCCGAGCGCAACAAAAAGTATTTTCTATATTTCTACTTATCCCCGTTGAACGGATAATAAGTAATATTGAAGAGGCTGGCATTGGGACGGGGGCGACAGGTGGCAAAATGTCTCGGGAGTCGGTTCCATACAAAAAAGCCGCGGAAGGAGCAAGCAATGTGAAGCCAAAAAAATACCCCGACAAAAGGGAAGATGCCCGGGAGCTAATCACAGCCGTCCGATGCGGGCATCGGGCGGCACCGCGAAAGGATGCATCTCAACCGTCAGCTCTGCGATCGATCGGTCCAGAGGGGCCGGGCAATTTTAGGGTTTTGGGAGTGACATATTAAGGTTTAGCTCTCTCTCGCCCTCTCCCGATCTCATTGCGTTCTCTCTCACGGGATAGCATTTGGTCTGGTCTGATCTCGAGAGCTCGTTCGCCTTTGCCAGGTTAGTCTCTCTTGCCCCTGCTGCAGCATTTCCTTGCAGAACGAGCATCGGCAGACTCGCCGCTGTTTGTATTCTAAGGAACGATGCATGTTAAGTGTCCTCGTTTGCGCTCATGCACGCCTTTGGTTCATTGCTGTAGTCGTGTTTAGAAATGGTAGTCTAGTCCGGGGAACCTCTACATGCGAAAGATCACTTCTGGCTTCCGCCATTCATCCAGTGCTTTACTTGAGCCATCGAGATTAGTAAACATTTCAGCACATTTGCCGGATCTTGATGGTTATATTGTAATTCCTCTGTGGCCTATGTGCCTGTCCTTTCCATGCTTGGCCGTTTAAACTGCCGCTGATACTCAGCTCATAAATGAGGTTAGATCTAGCAGACTAGCCTTAGATCTAACGTTTCTGAGGCGTTTCGTCCCTTCGCAGATCTTAGGTCCCGACCATGGGGAAGGAGAAGACTCACATCAACATCGTGGTTATTGGACATGTCGACTCCGGCAAGTCCACAACCACTGGCCACTTGATCTACAAGCTTGGAGGTATTGACAAGCGTGTGATTGAAAGGTTTGAAAAGGAGGCTGCTGAAATGAACAAGCGATCCTTCAAGTATGCTTGGGTGCTCGATAAGCTCAAGGCTGAGCGGGAGCGTGGTATTACGATTGATATTGCTCTCTGGAAGTTTGAGACCACCAAGTACTACTGCACTGTCATTGATGCCCCTGGCCATCGTGATTTCATCAAGAACATGATTACTGGAACTTCGCAGGTAGGTTGCATGCTTGTCTTATGCTGATTCGGGTTGGGTGTCTCACGCTCATTGGTATCGAGACTGTCGTCATTGAAATACCGATGTGATTACTCTGACGTGGTTGCAGGCTGATTGCGCTGTACTCATCATCGACTCCACCACTGGTGGTTTTGAGGCTGGTATTTCAAAGGACGGACAAACACGTGAGCATGCTTTGCTCGCATTCACACTTGGGGTGAGGCAAATGATTTGCTGTTGCAATAAGGTGAGTGATCCCCTGTATTCATTTAGGATGGATAATAGATTTATACATCTTCGCCAATGTGTTAAAGATGTATTGAATATATGTATCAGGTGATTTAAGTCCTGGGTGTTCTCCCTTTTCTTTTTTTTTGGTCTCAGATGGACGCGACAACCCCCAAGTACTCCAAGGCTCGCTATGATGAAATTACTAAAGAGGTGTCCGCCTATTTGAAGAAGGTGGGATACAACCCTGACAAAATACCCTTCGTTCCTATCTCTGGTTTTGAAGGAGACAACATGATCGAGAGGTCTACAAATCTGGATTGGTACAAGGGACCAACCCTTCTGGAAGCTCTGGACATGGTTCAGGAGCCAAAGAGGCCGTCTGACAAACCCCTGCGCTTGCCTCTTCAGGATGTGTACAAGATTGGTGGCATTGGAACTGTACCAGTGGGTCGTGTGGAGACTGGAGTGTTGAAGCCTGGTATGGTTGTTACCTTTTCCCCAACTGGCCTGACGACTGAGGTCAAGTCCGTTGAGATGCATCATGAGGCACTTCTTGAGGCTTTACCTGGTGACAATGTTGGCTTCAATGTCAAGAATGTGGCTGTGAAGGACCTCAAGCGTGGGTATGTTGCATCTGACTCTAAGAATGACCCAGCAAAAGAGGCAGCCAACTTTACTGCGCAGGTTATCATCATGAACCACCCTGGCCAGATTGGCAATGGATATGCCCCAGTGTTGGACTGCCACACGTCCCACATTGCTGTCAAGTTTGCTGAAATTCTTACCAAGATTGACCGCCGCTCTGGCAAGGAGCTCGAGAAGGAGCCCAAGTTCCTGAAGAATGGAGATGCAGGCTTTGTGAAGATGATTCCTACCAAGCCCATGACGGTGGAGACCTTTGCTGAATATCCTCCTCTTGGTCGCTTTGCTGTTCGTGACATGCGCCAGACAGTGGCCGTTGGTGTTATCAAGGCAGTGGAGAAGAAAGAGCCATCAGGGGCCAAGGTTACCAAGGCAGCTGCCAAGAAGAAATGAACTGTGCGGGTCTCGGATCCTCTTTCTGCTGTTGTCCTGAGCTGTTCTGTTGTTTGTGTATGGGTTGTTAGGATGTACTTGTCCAGGGTCTTGCAGACTTGGGTGTTGGACAGGCGGTGGCAGCGCTTTACAAGGCTTTCACTTAGGGTTCCCCACCCCAGTTTTGTTTACGGAGTTTTATCTGAGTGAATCTATTTGTGTTCTTGTTTGAGATTTTGTGAACCTCTGCAGACACGATGGTGGTCTGACTGAATTACGTCAATGAAACTGAGCTCTAATACAGTCTTACTATTTTTAGTATTCTGTTTTCGCCCATTAGATGTCTAAATGATATGGTCATTGGTCATGTTACTCCAGAATTCTCATGTTTTCAATTTTGAAAGCAGATGAGCTTCTACCACAAAGAATACAATAAGTGAGGTCTCGTATTCAAAAACTTAACGTACAGCATTGTTGACACTCGACTGACTACTTGGAATTTTATCCATACTCTTCCGGATCGATCTTGACCAATTGTTTGCAATCCCATCATTGTCTTGCTCGCCGAAGTTCAAAGGAAACATGTTCAAACAAACACGAGAGCTTCTTGATCTGCATTGCGGCTGGGTGCAAAAAATTTGTTACCCTTTCCATCCTACGGAGAATTTTTACAGCATCTCTGTGCTTGTGGCTGCTGGGTGCAAATAATGTGTTACCCTTAAGAAATTCTATTTGCATTCCATCCTACGGAGAATGTAACAGCATCTCTGTGCCTGTGGCAATAAATAAAACCTAAGCAAGTGAGAAGCCCGTAAACAGGTGCATGCAAGTCTCTATGACGATCTAATTGGCAAACATTTAACAATGAAAGGTATCCTGACAGGCCAGTTTAATTTGTTTGACATGAGGTGCGCATCTGTTGATGGGCGGGCAGTGGGCAGTCGCGGTCAGGGGGGTTGACGGGATCAGGATCACTTTGCTGACGTGCGAAGCTCTTAATCTGCAAGGTTTGAAAGTGGTTTAGACTGTCGTTAACCTCCGCTGTGAAGCAATTCATTATAAGTAAAGTTTTGGCAAGGTCACGGAGTTTAATTTGCCAGTTTGTTAACGAAATAATGGGATGGTGCTTTATTTGCTTTCTAGAGAGTTTAAACCCAGAAAGTTTTAAAATAAGTTTTGATACTTCTTGCATAGCATTGGATTGAAGCTAATTTGTGGTTAAGTATCTTTTGAAGCTGGTTTTTTCCATTCTAAGGAAACCTTGAACTTTGAAAATCTGAAATTCCTTCTTCAAGTTAATACCATCAATCACTCCTTTGTATACATGATTGATTATCAATTGTTTTAGAAGATGCATAAAAGTTGGTTCAAGGCATTCACTTTTTCAATCCTACATCTTAAAAAAGTTGTCCAATGGGGAAGGAAGAGGGACAATATGTTTTTCAAGATGTCTTCAAACCTCTCTCAAAGCACCTAACAATTGAGAGCAATACTCTTTTTGAAAAGTATAGCTATATGCAAATCAGTCCCTATTGCATATATTTGTAGCTTCACACTACGAAAATGGTCACCTTTCATAGATGATCTCAAAGATGTCAAGTGGCCTGTCTTAGAGCCATAATCAAGAATAATAGGATATCTTTTGCTATCATGATTCCAAACATTAACATCCACAATTGGGTCAATAATAAACTCTTAACTCAATGGCTCCAATAACTATATTAATAGTATTAGGAATGGTTGTGACATTCACAAAATCACTTTGGAAACGTGTAGCTCAAATGTGATACATGTTCCAATGAATCAGCAAGAAAATGTACTGTAAACAAACTCAATGCATGATACTTGCTTATAAAGAGATGGATTTTGAATGTGCAAAAATTCCAAAAGTGGCTCAAAAACCTCACAAAAATGGTTTGAAGAACTTTGTGCTAGCTTAAACCTCTGATTTTATGAATGTTCTTTATAAGAAGTGTATAACAATCAAACTCTTGCTCTATTGTTATAACATTTTTATACGTGAATGGCTTCGTTTTATGAAGGTACCAATTTCATTAAGAGTCGTATCTACTTTGCATGCATAATTACTTTCCCTCATTGCATCACTTGCACATAGATGCTCTCGATGTGCAACACCATCACTTGCACATAGATGCTCTCGATGTGCAACACGATGGATTGCAAAAAGAAATAAGCTACCTTTCTTTAACATACTAGTAAGGTCATTTTCTTTTCCCACCATTAGTGATGCACCATTTGATCCAAAACTAACCATCTTTGACACATCAACTCCATGTTTTGCAAGAAAAATTCAAAGCAATGCATGCAATCTTTTTGGTGATTTGTCATATGCGAAGTAGCTAAGACATCTATAGATTCATCTACATATGGCCCAAAGAAAGAAGAATGCATGCGCCACTATACAATTATACCACCCCTTGAAGGTCCAAGTAGCAAATGGAGAAGAAGAAATCAGCACATGTATATCCCGCAGTTCCCTTATGCTTGGCTGAAAACTATGCGGCATTGATTGATCTAATTGCCCTAAATATGGGCCCTATTGATGTTGTCTTGGATTGTGATTGACTTAAACAATTGGGGAAAATTACTATGGACTTCTCTCAGCTCTACATGGAGTTTATGATGCATGGACATCCCATCCACCTAGAGGGAGTTCAAGATCATGCTTATTTTCAGCTCATTACAGCATCAAAGCAACTCAAAAGAGAGTTTAAGAAATGCTCACAAATCTTTGTTTTGCAATTGAATAAGCACAATTTAGGTGAGCTCTCTGTACTATCTAATGATTTAGCCTTGGGTGCCTACCTTGAGGAATACAGTGACGTATTTCAAATGCCTACAGTCCTTCCTCCTAAGAGGCAAGTGGACCACCCACTTGATTTAGAGCCCCATTCCAAGCCAGTAAACAAGCTTCCTTATAGACTCTCCAAGTGTGAGCATGAAGAGGTTGCAAAGTAAGCCAAGGAGTTATTGGAGATGGGTTTCATTGAACGGAGCTCTTCCCCCTATGCATCCCCTGTCCTGTTAGTCAAGAAGAAAGATGGCTCCTTTCGCATGTGCATTGACTACAGAGACTTCAACAAAATCATGGTGAAGAACCGCTACCCCATTCCACGGATTGACGATTTGCTGGATGAGTTAAAAGGGGCATGCTTTTCTCTTCTTCTTGCTCTCTTTCTCTCTCTTCAGCTCTTATTCTCTCTCCTCTTAGTTTCATTCATTACAAAATTATATTTATAATACATATAATTCAAATACGTTTTAGGAATATAATATCAAGTCAAAAAATTTCTACTTGATAAAATTTTTAATTTATTTATTATTTCAAATATTGTTTTACATGCAAATAATTTATGTTCTCTTTTTTTTTTGAAATTCAATAGGCATTTTATCTATATTTTTAAAAGTGATTGTTATAAATTTGCAATTTATTTTACATTAAACCTCGGTTTTTCGTGAACACTGGTCGAATCCCTCACAGCAAACCTCTTGGCTTTGTAGAGGAGTTCGATCCTTGGAGGTCCTTTCCTGGACTCCAAGACCAGTTTCGGAGATAATATTTTCTCAAATTTTGGGAATAAAGAAATAACTCGCGTTTAAATTTCTCAACAGTGGTTAATTTTTTCATTTTTGTATAAACTAATGTTTCAATAGATGCATCTTTCTTAGAAGATTATGGAGAAGATTTACTTCCTCTTAAAACGTTTTTCTCGAAACCCTCTTCAAAAGCACACTACATCTACCATTGGAGAAGTGGAGCTAAGTTTCAAGGCCCCTTACTCCACTTCAAGAGCATATCACATGTGGCATGGAGTGGTGGGGTTGTTCCATAGAGATGTTATCATGCTAGATGGAGATCCTAGTTGTGGACCTTGTCAATTACATTTAGATGCTATTTATCAATGCATGCAAAGGTCCTATTATTATAGAATAGACCATGTAGTCACATACTTGGCTCATCCCTTGATGGGAGGATTTTTTCAATCCTCTTCAAGTAGGAATCCCTATGCAAGAGGGATTCTATTTCACTCAAATTTATCGGCATGGAACTACAATTCTTTAATCTCAGTCTCTTAATACCAATTGTATGGAGCTTTAGTATTGACTTTTTTCTTATATGTAAGGATTCGGTTATCTGTATTTACTGTGACTTGTGGCAAGTGTGTGTGTGTGTGTATGTGTGTGTGTGTGGGCGTGCGCGGCCTTGTATGGGTGCTCAAGTGAGAAACCACTCTTATTGAGGAGTTTTGTGCCATTACATATAACTATGGTCCTTCGTGCTTGGGTGGTTGTGAGCATTGAAAGAAGCACCATTGTTGAGGAGGGATAGTTGCAATTTGCAAAAGGCAATGGTCTTGGTGCTCAAGTGAGAAACCACTCTTATTGAGGAGTTTTGTACCATTACATGTAACTGTGGTCCGTAGTGCTTGGGTGGTTGTGAGCATTGAAAGAAGCACCATTGTTGAGGAGGGATAGTTGCAATTTGCAAATGGCAATGGTCTTGGCATGGGAGAGAATGCAACCTATGTAGTTATAAATAGCACTCTCATCTTGTAGAGATTTAGGGGAGTTTCAAGGTCTCGAAAATGCAGAGAGAGAGTGCTCTAGACCAATTAAAGCAAAGCCTTTGTAATAGTTCTATTTTTGAAAAAAAAAAGATTTTATAGAGACATGGATACAAGATTATTATAAACTTTTATTATGAATATCCATTTTCATCATCTTGTAATTGTGATTATGACATTCTTTACATTAATGACATAAGATCTTGATCACTTTGTATTAATGATACTTCTGAGATTATATGATAATGGCAATTGAAATAAGTTCAAATGACCAAAAGCTTAGTATTTATCTTTTTTTCTTGTTTTGTTGTTCTCGTCTTGTTCCTTTCTCAGTGGTTGCTTGTTTCTCTCTCTTTCCTCTCTTTACCATGGATACACGAATTCGACCTTCAACAAGGTCCTCAAGCTCTAAAACCACATCTATATGTGTATTTAATTCATTCCAAATAGATGGAAGTAGATTCCTATCATTATTAGCAAAGGTAGCCAGATTACCATGCAACAAGCATAACATAGGAAAAGATAGGGATATGAGAACTATTTAATCTTTGCTTGGAAGGGTAGGCTCACAGATTTCAGAATTAGAGCAAACAAGAAAAGCATAAAAGAGATTTTAGTATAATATGTATTTATGCATAGAGAGTTGCATTTGGAACATGGAGTAACAAGTCTTCCATTGCATAGATCAAATTGTAAGTATTTTATTCTCAATGCTTTTCTTTTATTAAACTTGGTATTAGGATTTATTGTGACAAGTTTTATTTCTATTTATAGATTTTTATTTTTCTAATCTTGAGGAATGATAGACCATTGAGTCTATTATTGATGCTATGCACGGCTTGATTGGAGAAGAAATGTACAAAGACACGAGAAAAACATGGATTGTAAAGAATGGAATACTTTTTTATAATCATTCTTATATTATCCCTATGTATAATGGCCAATGGGGAGCAATATCCGTACTTCCTTTGCTTGATTTTACAAGCCTTGAATTGTCTTTACCAAGTCTAGCCACTAGTGAGAGCTACAGATGTAAAATCTTTTTTGAGATACAAAATATATTGAAGCCTAATATCTCAAGTAGACTAAGAAAGATTACTTTATATATGTCTATTAATGTGTTTATTGATTTCTTTTCCAATGCTAAGATATAAAGATTGAAGGCCATGCTATCAATCAAGAGGTTGGTACATGATCACGTATTACAATTTGTTGACAAGGGGTGTGATACCAAGATAGAAGGCAAGATAACTTGTAAGATAGATGAAGACTTTATTGCTTGCAAATATATACTTGCTACTCAAAATTTCATCCTTAACTATTATTAAATTAGATGACATTATGTTGGTAGTAGTCTAGCTACTTTGGATTAGAATCTTGAGGATTTTAGCAAATATCTTATAATAGATCTTGATGTTTGGCTCAAAGAGGATATTATTACAACACCCAAGGTTAGATCATCATGTATACTACATCAAGTGAGGTTGGATTTACAAAATGAAGACATCGAATTACCATGTTCATTTGCATTCTAAGTTAACAATAAACGAGTAAGTTTGTACATCAAGTCATATATAGTATATATATATATATATTTGATCCCACTTCTTGAATGGTAAACATCTATGCTAATTTTTTCACTGATATCAAAGAGAAGAGATAGAAATATACAATGCAAGGACATTGAAGAACATATATTTTTACTTTCAATATAAATACAAGTTCAAATATTGTAACAAATTTGTATTTACTTTCTTCATGATCTATAGATATGAGGTTGTATAAGACAATATACAAAGGCTATTTCTTTTTGTGAGGAATATCATTTTTAAGAGTTCTTTTGTCCTTCTTTGATGCCATGATTGTTGTAGGTGTTGAGGGCCCCTCCTTCTCTACTTTTACATTCTCTACCTCCTCCTCTACCCGCTCCTTATCTGTGGTCTCCTTGTTTCCTTGTTATTCTTGTATGCACTTTAACAACTATGTACTTGAAAATCTTTACAAGTGCAACTATGTGACATTTTGTAATGATATTTTTTGTTATTTTTTTGGGTTAAAGAAGGAAAACATGAGTGTTCACCCAACAATGAAGAAAAGCTTTTAAAGAAAAGCTTAAACTTTTGAAAGCTTTTAGGCTTTTCAAGTTTGTAAACTACAAAAGCTTAAAGGAAAGCTTTAAAAGTTGGGAAGCCTTAAGCCTATATAAAGGGGGGAGAGTTAAGTAGTATGGGCCATTCTCTTCATTACAAAATTCATCTCTTATTTGAGGAGAGAGGAAGGTCATAATTAAGTGTGTGGAGATGTGTGTATCAATTTCTTGGTCATCATGTTTGCAAGCTAAAATGTTAGATTCAAATTTTGTCATTCATTCTTTTTAGGATTAGTTTAAATAATTTTATCCTGTCCTTTTAGTTTATTAAGGTTAGATTCAAATATTCATCATTCGTTCTTCTTAGGATTAGTAAATAGTAGTGAAATAAGAATAAAAGAAAACAATCTTTTGAACGTATGGCAAAAACGAAAGCGTAATGAACTTTTGAATGTACTGAAAAAAACAAAAATGTAAAACTTCAACAAACTGGATATTTTGAATGGACTGGGGAATGGCACATTCTCTCATAATTATTTAAATACAAAGAGATTTGTGCCAACTTTTCGGCATGCTATATGGTAGCATGTTTTCTCATTTCATGTCCTTCGTGTTTTTAGTTTATTAAGGTTAGATTCAAATCTTCGTCATTCATTCTTTGTAGGATTAGTAAATAGTAGTGAAACGAAAATGAAAGAAAACAATCTATTGAACGTATGGTGAAAAAAAAGTGCAATGAACTTTCAAATGTACTGAAAAAAACGAAAACGTAAAATTTCAACAAATCGGATATTTTGAATGGACGACAGGAGAATGACACATTCTCCCATAATTATTTAATTATGCAGAGATTTGTGCCAACTCATTGACATGCTATATAGCATATTTTCTCATTTTATTTATTTTTTACGTTTTTGAAGTAATATTATTTTTATTGATTTTATTTATTGATTTTATTGGAATTACTATTAAGAAAAAAATCATCCTTCTTACACGTCAAAAAAATAAACTATCTTAAAAAAATTAAATTAAAATAATAAAGTATAGCATGTTTTTTTGTGAATAAATTATTGCAATTTTATGATAAAATTATATTGTTCTCATTATCATTAATGGATGCTACGAAGAAACATAGTCACAAGGCATCCTTTATGACTTCTAGAAAAATGAAAACTATGGCTTCTAGAAAAACATAATTAAAACCATTTGCTGCAACTTGGTATAACATAGAAAAATTCGAATCATCTTGGGTGATAGAATGTGAAAGTATCATTGGAAGACTAATAATGTGCACATCCTATGGTATAGTCTCAATGCAACATCATGCTGTTAACGTGCAAAAGAATGATCCATCTATAGAAGAAATACAAGTCACAATGGCTTTGTTAAGCACCATTCTCATCCTTGCATGCCAATAACATGGAGTCAACATGATGATAACTAAATGCTGACCATGTCTTGCAAAGAAAGAGAAACAAATACGTGGAATCGCTCTTACCGAACTACACAAAACGAATTCTTAGTGCAAAGTTGTTGCAGCTTCAACTATTGACCATTATTGATACATCCATCTCGGTCTCCAAAACGACAAGAGTGATTGCGAGTGGAACCTTGGACCTTCGATCTATTCTTGATAGCCCTCCAGTCTCTTGGAATGATGGTCGCTTTCGCAACCATCTACTAGAATTGACTTGACTACATCCGATATTGCGGATGTGTTTGCTTTCAACATGCTACATAATCCATTGATCTAGAAATACATGGCTATAGCAGAACATCCACATCCAAGGACAGGGCTTTGCATCCTCAACATGCAATCCATCGAAAGGATTATAGAGCTCCATTGTGAAAGCTCTTCATTCAACCCAATGCTCCAAGCAGATCATGAGAATGAAAGATGTTATAGTTTGCTCAAAAAGGTAGTCGAGCCAAGCCAGGCATTCCAAAGAGCCAATTAGCATGAGTTCGCATGCATCATATTACGTAATAATAACCGTCTTGTTGAAAGAATAATGATAACCTCAGTCTGTGGCATGTAGGACATACCCTTCATGGAGTACTTGGATCTCTCTCCAGATGCAATATCTTTACAAGATTCCTCCTAAGGATATCTTTCTAACCTCAAGGCGCTCCCTCTTGTAGTCTTAAAGCCTGACATTGTTCATCATCTAGCCCAACATGATCAAAATTCGTCATTACTGTCCGAAATTGCACATGCCTGCGTTTATTTGCTCTGCATGTGACAACTATGCATCAATCTAGAAGATGATCATAAGGCTTTTATAAAGCATAAAGAGAGCTCCATTTCCATTAAAAAACTTTTCAAAACAATCCAATGTAGCTCCTACAATCAGTGAAAAACCACGCCTGGGTCAAAACCTTAATCCAGGAAGCCATAGCCAAGTTTACTTAAAGCTTCAAATTTCTTCATTTTCTCACTCCTCTTGGCACACTCAAGCTTCTACCACTTTGAACTGAGTAATCACTTAGTGTTTAGAAAATGTTTCATCAACCAATCATCAAGCTTTGGAAGATTTGGAGAAATCAAAGCTCAATGAGATAACATCATTGCTACTACAAATCTCAAGGTCTTCAATTTTAGTCAAGTAGAGTTCCTACCATTCAAGATCTGCTACAACACTCAGTCTTCCAAATATTTAATTGATTTACCATCAAGGAGGGGTTTCAAGCTGAAGGGGTAATATCAACCATCAAGCAACAAGAATCATCATCTTCAAAACCATAGTATCTTTTAATACTACATGGTGGGATTTGACACTGCCCCATCACTTATGCTTGTTAGCACACTCAAGAAGTGACTCACCTTCCGATTCATGCTTTGAAGATTATTCTCAATCTATGTGATGATTTAAAGTCACATTGATAAAACGCTGTGTAAATCTCAATCTTCTTGTCAAAGGATAGACACTGCCTGAGAGTTCTTGTGGTAAGACCTCCTACTAAGATGACTAAAGTGGAATAGATAGCAAAGTTTAATGGTGAAGGCTTTCATGCATGGAAGGAGAAGACCATGTACCACCTTATGCGGAAAGAATTGTGGGACTTGTTTGAAGATGAGGAAGAAGATACAGATGACAAGAAAGAAGATACTACAAAAGACCAGCCTAAAACAAAGGCATGGAAGAAGATGAACAACAAAGCTCTAGGTATTATTGCATGGGGTCTATCAGATGATGTATTACATCACATCTTCGACATCAAGGATGCAAAGAAGGCATGGGAAGAACTTGACAAAATCTTTGGTACACAAGCAAAGAACTCAAAGGTAAAATTACTTATGTAGTTTTATAAGTTGGATGTAAAAGACAGTTCATCTATGATTGTACACATCAATAAGTTCAAGAGCCTTAAAACTCAGCTAGCAACTCTTAAAAAGAACATTGATGAGGATGAGGCAATAGCAGTGCTACTTGCCAGTGTTAATCAAGAACCATATGTGAACCTTGTTTCAACACTAAGTAATGTTCCCAGTCTCTCACTCAAAGATATTGAGCACTCACTTCTTGATGGAGAAAGAAAATTTAAAAGAAAATATATAAAATAGACTACCTCAAGGAAAAATCTCTTATACACCAAAGGAGCTACTGGACCCAAAGGAAGAGGTTGAGGATTCAACACCGACAATAGAAGTCGGATGACATGTCATTATTGTGGTAAGACTGGCCATATTGCAAGTGAATGTTTTCACAAGAAAAGAGCACAGTAGATGCAGAATGACCACCACCAAGGTCAATTCATGAATAAAGAAGAAGAAGAAGAAGATGCTTCTGCTACCATTAACAACTCTGATAGATAGTTCTAAGGAAAATTGTTTCCATAGTGGAATTGCTTTGTAGAAACCTTTGCCAAAGGTGTAAAGTCTCAAGCTTTAACTTGACTACGCTACCTATGAGCTAGTCTCCCGGGCCATGTTATCTGTAGGGGGGGGGGGGGGGGAGGGGCAAAAGCCAACAAGTGTAGGGATTAATCATTTGGGGGGGGGGGGGGTGTTGAGAAATGGCAAATGATGTATGCTCTAGGAAGAGCTGTTCTAAATCCCATATGCACAGTGAGGAGAGTGGAACAACTCAATTTCTATAAAGCATTGTACTTGACTAATCACTTTCATATGGAATGAATACAATGTCATAATGCTTTGTACTTTCAGTTAAGTGTCTTGTCTTTGTTAGTCCTACACAAGATTGTGTTTATGAGTCCAAGCTGCCATCTTGGAACCTAAGTCACTTGTGTAACAGTTTGTCTCTACTTGTCTATGTTATCATGAGTTTGGTCTTCATCTTCCACCCGCCATAGCATCTGCCATGCTCTAGATTCGTGACTTGTGGCAATGGAGACCCTTTCTAATTTTGTACACTTTAAAATCTCACTTTCATCAAGTTTAATCACAAAAATGGGTACTCTTTGTGCCTCTTTTAAAGATAAATCATAGAATCTGATAATCAAATATTGCAAGATAGGTAGATCAAGGAAAATGTTGTTAAATTAATTGCAAATAACCTCTTTCTTCTTGCTTTTAAAGTTGGCATTGATATGGAAAGGCTCACCCAAAACTTCCATCACCTTACCATTGACTCTTAGTCCAATGGTCTTCACCATAGATGGCCTTGGAAGCAAACGATTAAGTATCTGACCCTATTAAATTTTTTTGTACATGCATTTCGACTAATATCAATACTATTCAAAGTCTTCTTCACCAGCTTTGAATCTAAAGAATGATGCCTAATAAAAGAATCCAAGCACTGTTTCTTTACTTCTTGAACTTTTTCTTCTCAAGAATATCCTTTGGTATTGCTAAGGACAAGATATGATAATAAAATTGAGATGTCTTTGAAGAATCTCTCTCATTTATATTTGGTTGAAGAAGAGACCTAAACAATATCAATAGCGTAACTTAGATCCTATTAGAAGTGAAGTTATTTTCAACATTTCCTAAGTAAAATATATATCTTATTGCTCAGATTTTTTAAAACTACAACCACCACCTCCTCATTTGAGATGCTCAATATTCTTGAGAGATATTTGTCACTTTTGAAGGCCTAAAATAGTTTGTTTTCTTTGGTATGCTTTGATGCGTTTCTCCAATGAATGAATCTTCTATTGGGGTAATCTTGTAGTTTTTACACCAACTCATTTCTATGTTTTATTAACAAGTGATTCTGAATTTAAGAACATCCTTCTTTGTAATAAGATTAAATGTATAGCCTTAAAATCCATTACAACAATCACCAATAAATTACATTAGTAAAAATATACTATAGAAAGGAGAAGTACTATTTTTGATAGGAACTTTGGGATATACTTTTTCATCCAATCAAATATCAATATTTGTTTTCCTTGCAAATCAAAATACATGTTTTGTAGACTTTGAAACAATATTTTGTTTATTTTTTTTCTGATTGGTTTGTACTCACATTCTAGCTCAACATGAAGATGATAGAGAACTCTTTTACATGTGTTATAAGGATCATTGGATGATTGATCCATAGCTAAAGATGTGAATTGCAACTTTGAATAAGAATATTGTGTGAATTCAAAAAAACTCGAAGAATGAGTAGGTAACCAATAATAATAATAAGAAGAAAAAGACAGAATGAGGATGGAGAGAGGTAATGAAATAAAAAATAATAATCAAATTGAATATTCACTTTCACTTCTATCAAGACAAGATAGGATCCTTATTAAATCAATCATTACCATCTTTACGGTGGCCTACATTTCTAGTTTTGATGTAGGCTACGAGAATATTATGATAATGACATTTTAACAATTTTAGATATGTTTATTTATCAACATATATTTTTTTAAAAATTTAAAATATTTTTTATTTTCTAAAATATTTTCTCTCTCTAGAATCTCTTATGGGATATTTTCAAGACCTCAAATCTCCCTTAATGGCCCTAGAGAAAGTCCATACAACAAGAATAATGACACAGATATCCCAAATCCCAACTTAAAGACAATGCTAATGGAAGAGAAAAATCAAACAAACTTGCATGGGCCCTTTTCCCCTTTGGCTTTTCCCCAATCTCTATGAGCTTTTTAATGCTTCTTCCTTTCCACACACACACACACACACACACACACACACACACACACACACACACACACACACACACACACACACACACACACACACACACACACACACACACACACACACACACACACACACACACACAGAGAGAGAGAGAGAGAGAGAGAGAGAGAGAGAGAGAGAGAGAGAGAGAGAGAGAGAGAGAGAGAGAGAGAGAGAGAGAGAGAGAGAGAGAGAGAGAGAGAGAGAGAGAGAGAGAGAGAGAGAGAGAGAGGTGTAATACCCACAATTAGGGCTTGTGGTGGCACATCATCTAATATTAATGCCCATTTCTTGACATCTTTCTCCTTTTTGGTGACTCACTTGGTATACTCATGGAAGTTAGTTCATTAGGAGGTGTACTAGTATCCAACAAAGGATTGCTTGGTAGCTACTTTTTGGATGGAATTATTGGCTAAGTCAAAACTACTCTCTTGGGATGGAAACATGAGGATTGACCAAAATTTAATTGTATGGCCCATTTGGGCTTGTCTTTTGTTTTGTTCATGCCACTTTGGTGAGTTGTAGTGTATTGATGTATTTCCACACATCCATGAGGCTTCTCATAAATATGGTGACTTATCGGGCCAAATTTTGATGGCATTATAGTATAGATAGTGCTATGAGGGTGATGAGAACTTGGCAAGGACAAGGATTGTTACCTCACAACTTCTAATAGAATAACTTGAAGAAGAAGAAGACCTTATTTCTTTATCACAAAAGGATGAAGTACAACAATATACTTCTTGATACAAGATAGATACAAGACAAGACCTTGATATAAGACTAGATAAAAAATAATATAATAACTAGAGATACATGGCTTCAATTGAAACTTAAGAGAACTTACCTTGTAGGACTCTCACAGAAGTGGTGTTGGCAAGACTAAAGGGCTTGTAAGGGAAAGCTTCTAGATGATAACATAATTGATAACATTAGCATCACTGATAAAAGTAATGTCATAAGGAATGCTATGTAAACACTTGTCTAACCTTTCAAAGAAGTATCTAGAACTTCTTAGGATCTTCTAGAACTTTTTGGACTATTCTAAAAGTTTTTAAAAGATACTAGGTTTCTTGATATCCATGAAATTATCCCCTCCTTTAGTGACAAGTTTCACGAGGAGCAGTGAGGAGCAGTGGGGTTTCTTGGTAAGGCTCTTAGCTAGAATTGATGTTGTTTTCCTTTACTTTAGCAGGTGCTTAGTAAAGATGGGAGGTTAGTTTTCACGTTTGCTTACTAGTATCACAACCCTTCCAATGAACAAGGTACTCAAGCTCTCAGGGAGAGATTTTGAAATGAAGGATAGTCTTGACTTAACTTTGTACTCTAAGTGGCCTTTGATTTCAATAGGTGGTGGTGGTTTTAAGTTCCTCCCCCTTATTGAGGATATATGGCAAGGCTCCAAGACTAAGATATGAGATACTAGGTGAATTCTCATGGATTGTGGTACTTGGAGACGATAAGTTATTGGATTCACTTGGCCAATGATCTTGAATAACCCGTCTTTGATAATCTTGCTTTTGGGAAGAGCAAGAAGAATATACATCTTGCGGTAAAAGACAACCTTGATCTCTGATGTTATAAGTTGGGCGTTGTATCCATTGACAAGTGGCATTGTATTTCTATCTTTCTTGGGCTTGCTGAGTACATGACTTCAACTTCGTATGGATCTTTGACGAGTGCTCAACTAGATTCATAGTTGATGGATTCTTTATTGGGTGATTTATATAAATGTCCATTTTAGGGTATCTTCCATTGTTGGCAAAGAATGGGATTTGCTTATTAGAGGTATGACTAGCATCATTGTAGATGAATTCGGTCAAGGGAAGTAAATCCATAGGTATGACTAGCATCATTGTAGATGAATTCGGTCAAGGGAAGTAAATCCATCCAATTATCTTGATGGTAATGGATTATACATTGGAGGTATTATTCTAAGTCTTGATTTACTCTCTCTATTTGTCCATTACTTTTGAGGGCGGTTGGCCAAAGAAAGGTTGGTTTGGATGCCTAAGAGCTTGAGGAGACTTCTCCAAAAACTTTAACACAATTTGTGATCCTTGATTTGAAACAATATTATCTGGTAATCTATGATAACAGTAGGTATAGAAAAAATCAGGTCGTACCTTTGCTAGTAATTGTATTATGGGTGGGGATAAAGTGCTCCATATTAACTACCACAATAATGGAATTGAACCCCTTGGAGGTGAAGGGAGAGAGCCCAGAGTGGAAGCATGTGAGCGGAAGCAAGAGCTTTGGTGGAAGAAGAGAGAGAGAGAGAGAGAGAGAGAGAGAGAGAGAGAGAGAGAGAGAGAGAGAGAGAGAGAGAGAGAGAGAGAGAGAGAGAGAGAGAGAGAGAGAGGATGTGGGAATTTCAATGGTCACAATGTGTGACCGGTCTTCCCTTTATTCAAATGTCACTAAAAGAATAAAGAATGAAGTGATATTGATAGGAGCTTGCTACCTACAGTGTACATGTATGTGGGTATTGTTAGTGTAGTAATACATAGGCGGCTAGACATAGGTACCTTTACCCCCAACAATCTCCCACTCAAAGGTGAATGTCCCCCTAGTGAGGAGAGAACAATAAAAAAGTGAAAAAATATAAATGTACATAATTATAATAGGATGAGGAAAGATGTCATCTCATCCAACGCTCATCAACTTCTTATAGAAGGTAAAATGCTCCATCGAGAAACTTTGGTGAGCAGATCTATAATATTTTGGTCATTTGAGATCTTGACAAGGTCAACAGACATGTCCTCAACAACCTCTTTGATGAAATGTTAATGCACCTCAATGTGCCTCATCTTCATATGGAAGATTGGATTCTTGGCTAATTAGATAGCACTCATAGAATTCGAATGTGGTGTAGGAACCACATCAATAATACCAAGGTCCATCTCATCATTGTTTGAGGGGTTTTAGTTGAAAGGTCATATCCACCGGGGATCAGAGATAGAAGGAAGTAGAGGATAGGAGATGGAAGAGAAGAAAAAGAATAGACAAGAGGTAAACACGATAAAGACAAAAAACAATGAATCAAATCACTATGTATTGATAGAACCCGAAGTTCCTTGTCTGGCACTACTCAGAAACAATCTCCAAGCATTAGATCTCCTGGAGCTCCCTCGTAGACCAAAAACGTGCATCAAACAACAACTTCCTCTTTGCTGCTCGAAACCCAAATTTGATGGCTCCCTTGGCTCTAAAAGGGGGGTAAAACATCCAAGACATCTATTCCAAAATCTCCTAGTTCACACCTTCTTTTTCTTCTAGTTCAAAGTGCTGTTTGTTGCCTATCAATTGTGATTGCGATGTGCATGATTTCGACCATCTTTCTTTTTCATGAAAAATCCCAAAACTGGCTAAAAAAGCCACTTTCTTTTTGCATGCCACTCTATTCTATAAGTTTCCCTAGCTTTTTAGGATATTTAATAAATAATATCTAAAATATAAAAAATAAGCTAAAATTGTCCAAAAATCTAGTACCATCCATGCCATGAACACTAGCACTAATGACTCAACTGACATTGACTCTCTAGATCAATAAGAAAGTTGGATGATGATGCACTCCAGAGTTTTTCACACTGTATGCGTGTAGTAGCACGACACCGTATGGTGTCCTTGTAAGCCCCAGTGGTGGCTGTAAGAAGTCAAGTAGAAGGTAGAGTTCAATGCATACTTTGGGGTGAAGAAACCATGGCTGCCCTGAAATGACTACTATAGGTATTTGAATAGAAGTTGAAGCAATTGGGTCAGGCTTGAAATCTCAAGGAAGATGGCTTCGATACTAGTTGAAAGGAGTAAGCCCAAAGTGAAAGCACACGAGCAAAAGTAAGAGCTATGGTGGAAGAGAGAGAGAGAGAGCGAGAGAGAGAGATATATATATGTGTGTGTGTGTGTGTGTGTGTCTACAAGAGGCCAAGTTGGCCTATGAGACCAAAAGGTTACATACAAAATGTATGGGAAGTTTTCGAGGTCCTAGTAAAGCTACTTTCTGGTGTTATGGTGAACTAGGTGAGTAGGTACAAAATGGTATATAGACTCGATACAATCTAGATGCACTTCAAGTGCAATGTGGAACAGCTCATGGAGCATGGTCATCTTAGGATGTCCAACATGGGCCTTGTTTACCATGGAGAGGCTGAAGTGGCAAGGTATGGATCCTCGGTAGCGTTGTAGTATCCGCTGTATCTGTAGGTGATGTCTCCTGTGGGGGCATGGGCCTGCTAGGTGCGGGCAGTGGGCTTTGCCTCTCTTTGTAGCTCTATCCAAGGTGACTCCTTGGGGGGAGGGGGTGTGTGTGTGTATGTGTATGGCAAAGGGGAGAGAGGGTGGTATGTCTTGACTAATATAGAGTATCAAGAATGGAAAAAACTGCACACCAAGCAATACACTTTTCTCATAACTCAAAATGTTAACTTTTTGAGTTAGCAATCTCGGTCTCAAGATTCACCTTTAGTGAATCAATTGGCCATTAAAAAATTATAACTTGTTATCTCTGGAGATTGGTGAATTACACAACATTACACACAATTAGGCATATGATTTGTTATGTAATAAGGATGTTGTCTATACTGTTTTGTCTCACGAGCATTTTCGATCTCAAAATGGACATTCATAATCCATAAAGCCCTCAAGAGTTGAGATGGAGTTGTTGTGTGAGGCAACATGTGGTTATTCTAAAATCAAAACACATAAAAAAAGTTGAAAGTTATTATGATACACGTCCAAGAAAGGCGCTTATCCTTTATATCTCTATATAGGTGGAGAAGCAACACTAGTGTTCATCCAACAATAGCTTTGATTATTCCCACAAAATGCAAAGTTTCTTTATTCTAGTAAGATCATGGTATTATAAAACATGCTCATGCTTACATTATAATAGAATTCAAGGACACAAAATCAACATGTGAGAAGCAAATATTACTCACAAGATCCTTCGTAGAAAGATATTTACACATATGTATCACAAACCCTAATAAAAAATCATAGTATGTGAAACACTTTACAAACTTCAAGGGCTAAATAAAAGAAGAAAGGAAGAAGCCCATCTAAAAGTTAACATCTAGCTTTAGAAGGGGTGGCACCAAGAGTATTTGTCATCCTCATGAATAAGCAATTGAGATAACCAAATTGTATTTTTAAGTTATTGGCTTCCTTCTCTAGGTCATCTATCTACACCTTCAAAGATTGTATGTACAATCCACATCCAATAGTACAAACAATGGGTGTTGTAGTAGACAATGATCATATGTATACCAACTTCTACAACATATCAATTCGTTTGTCCAATCATAACATAGTCACATTTAAATAGCATATAGCAAACCAAACCCAAAGACCAACCAACATCTAATAAAGTAATAAAGAAATATGATCAATGACGAACCCAAGCTAAATCAAAATAGCAATGTTCCCACCAAAGCTCTCTCTATAGCCTTACTAGCAACAATCAATGCAATTCAAGTAATATCACAAAAATAGAACACATACAATAGTGAAGTAACCTCCTAGTAGGAACGAGCACTTCAACATCTATCCATGGCATGCTACTGAATATCAAAAGCCTTATGAGGCCCCAAAGAAGGCTCTTATTTCTACACCCATTTTATGAGGCATAGATTGGATAATTACCTTCCATGCTCATATTAATGCATCTAAAATTTCCATTGGAATTGTATCGTGTCAATTTGTTGAATATGACACGGACTTTCAGATGAGCTTTGTAAGCAAGCAACTCATTGAGATTGAGATGAATGTGTCACCACTAAATAAAATGATTTAGGAATAGTTTATGTAGTTAAGAAGTTTTGATATTACTTGGTTGTCACTCCCTTCATGTTTTTTGTTGATCATTAAGCTCTACTTTATCTTGTGAACAAGCCATGAGCTACGGAAAGAATTGCTAGATGGATGTTTCTTTTGCTTGAATTTGATTTCTTTGTACCGTAAAGAAAAGCAACATTACATCATCGATCTTATGTCTCAACTCTCAACAAGTAGAGAAAAGGCAACTAGCATAGATGAAAACTTACTCAATACCTACTTGTTTGGACTTCAACAAGAGGCCCAGTTGTTCAAGGCTAACCGCATACCTCATTGGGCATATGATATTGTTGAGATTTTGGAAAATGGAAGTTTTGAACATCCCATTGAGAAGGCTTGCCTCACTTGCTTGTTGATTAAGACTGGACCCTATCAAATGATTATTGGCCAACTTTATTAGCTAAGGTAATATGGCCTTCTTTGGCAATGTTTTTGTGAACATGAGATTGAGCATGTGCTTCAAGAAGCCATGATTGTGTCAAGCAAGCAATGCAAGGAGAAAACCCCAAACACAAATGGACAAGATGAGATACTGAGCACTACTAAGTGTTTCTAGCTTGGTATTTAGCTCAATACGTGCGGCTTCTAGCATCACAACCTTTAGAGCGATCTTTATAGTGCAAAAAATACTAGTGAATCCATAAAGACTCACCCCAAAACCTCCACCCAACCACCCAAGAAAAAAAAAGAAAAACCAATGGCCTTCTGCACTAGATAAACCTCTCAGCAGAATAAGCAATGATATATAAATAATGAATGCTAAAAGCATCATGAGCGTTTCCAAAACAAGTTGATCTCAAGAGAGGATAATGTATTTTTACCAAAAATCTCCCCTATCTAGAGGCAAATATAATATCAAATATCAAAGCATGAAAGCAAAAGCATCAAAGTATCCTTTAGCATTGAAAAAGTAGCACCAAGTATTATAACCCAATAACTACATATCTTGGCCTTGTAATATGGCCTATCCCATGCACCGATGGATTGTGATTCATCCTCTTTATTGCAACAATCACTGTTAATTTTTTAGCATCATCAGCCAACTACTTTGATTCCAATGCTTGCTTACATGCCATCCTCTTCCCATTTCATGCTAGTCATGTGCCAAAGTGTAGTCTCCCCATTTGGATGATGCCTTCCTCTCTCAAAGTCGATGTTGCTACTCATGCAACCCTCGATTACAACATCTTCCCAATATAAATGATGCTCCTTGTCCTCCTGCAAGATCACCTTTGCAATTGCTCACTCTACCTTTGCCACCCTTCTTATCGTATAACCTCACCCTTTATTGATCTTAATCCTTTACTCTATTATCCTTTTTTAAAAAATACCTTTGATCTCATAAATGTGATCCTTAGCAAGTTATTAACATAAGTGTATGCCACCAAGCAAACTTACCATTGCTTAGCTTGTATGTAGACACATATGAAAGGAAAAGTGCACTATGTTTATTGACATGCATGCCTCTATGTGAGATGATTACCTCATTAAGGGGAAGTCATGACATTTATTAAGATAGACTGATCACATTGTCAAAAAACATGTGACATATTTAGCCCTCCCCCCAATCCGCAAGCATTCATGTGCAAGCGGCTCAACCTGGATTATACACAAAAATAATCCCTTCATTATGCTAACTTTCTTTGTAGGCTTCATGACTTCTTGGGTCAAGTAGAAAGATGATAACCTCTTCACCCCATGTAAGGCATATAAGTAAACATGTACATGGTCTAGTAAGAGCATCCAACTTAGAGGCATATGCCTTTGATAATGAGCCTTCCAAATAGCATGGCTTCACATGAAATATAGACCCATAAACTGCTCCATCATCTTGTTGAGACTTAAATATGGCTTTGAACTACTTTGCATGCCTTTCAAGATTTGTAAGAACTTTTGAACATCCAAGTGTCCAATAATCCTCAAAGTACATGAGCATTTCAACCTGTATATGTGGACCAACAAGTGTCATTTCTTCCTTTGACCTCTTTTCCACCAACTCATAGGGTTGAGCACACACATCTTGGAACTTCTCTTTCTCATCATAATATAATAAGCATAACAAGATACCTTGATCCACTATGCCCCATTTCTTGATGCCTTGTCTACCACATACATTTGCATACCATTGTTCAAAAAATACGATTGGCCTAATATAAGAAAAAAACCATGCATATGATATACCTTAACATTTGAGTGCATTTTCCAACACGAAAGCATCATCTTTGATATGATTTCCTACATACTCCACATAAGCCATAGGCCCATAAACTTCTCCATATTTGTGCAAGCTCACATAGATGCCTTCAAGCTCCTTTCCATGCTTCTTATATCATGTAAGAACTTGCATACATCCAGAGATGAAACTAAAGAACTCCCAATGTAGCTTTGCATCATATAAGTAGACATGAAGCCACAAGTACCACTTCTTGCTTGACTCTTATCTCCTTCTTCATAAAGTGATAGGGTTGATTAGACCCCACTTGCACCATATTCTTATCCAATGCTGCATATGTTGGGGGTAAAGGTGCCTCTGCCTAGCTGCCCATGTATTATTACACTGACTGTACCTGCCACTGCACATTGCTCGTCACCATCACTTTATTCTTTATTCTTTTAGTGACAGTTTGAATAAAGGAAGGCCTGATCACACATTGTGACTGTTGGAGTTCCCATTTGGTCTCTCTCTCTTTCTTGCTCTTGGTCTCCCACCACAGCTCTTCCAAGAAAGCTTCGATCCTTCTCTCCTTTCAACTGGTATCAAAGCATGGTTGCTTGAGCATTCGAGCTTGGTCCATGACTCCTTTAGCATTCATTCGAATCCCTACACCATTGGTTCTCACTCTTGGTAGCCATATCCGACTCCTTTGAGCTCCAATCACTCCTTGGCTTCCCAAGCACCTACCCGGTCCATTTGGGCACCCTCAAGACATTCCTTCAGAGGTATTGGAGCTCTCTTTTATTATTTTACTTTAGTCCACATGTTTTGTGAAGTAGAGCATCCATGTCCACTTGCTTCTTGTGATGCCTACTCTCTACTGATGAATTTGCCCTTCAAGAGGGAACTCATGGGGGTCCTTGACTACTCCCCCAACCTTGCCTTAACCTTGCCCAGCCCTTCCACAGGCCCCAGATCAGTTTGGGCCAGCTTGAAGACCTACAAAAAATTCGTTTTTTACTTCATCCCTCCCTTGGCACTCATTGGCAGCTTGAAAACACTTCATTTGGCACTTGGGAACACCCCCTTGATGCTCGACATTGGTAGTTATCATTGGCATTGATTTGTGGACTGATTTATCTCAATCTAGGACTATTTTCCATAGTCCACAAGCAACCACAAACACTTTTACATCAGCACTTTATGTTTATGCTTGGTTGGCATTGACATTGGTTGCTCGGTTGGGGTCCCGAATGCTCCCCAAATGCTAGGGGAATGTATGCCTATGATATGAGATGATTTTGGGGCTGAATTTTCTCAGTCATTGACTATTTTACATAGTCCATAGGTAGTGCAAAATAGGGTAGCTCCCTATCATTACACTTTATGCTCATATTATATAGTCATTTTATGCCCGATTATGCCCGGTTGGTGCCTATACATATGGGAAAGTATGCCTATGGTTTTGTCTATGGTTTTGAGCTTGGATTGAGCCACTGTTTGCTCAATTTTGGACATTTGTTTGCTACTGGAATATTCAAGGCTAAAGCTTATTTGTTTATTTTTGGATATGCCTATTGCATTCAGGCTATGTCTTGGATGTATACATTGATGTAGTGACTCTCGGGGATCGACATAGAGCTTGGATTTGCTCTCGAGTCATTGGTTGAGCTTGAGCTCGCTTCACATAGCATTTGGATCTTCATATCTACTGTACTTATGGCACGTGGTTTTTTGCTTATGTCTAACCGGTCTTGACATGCTTGGCCTATGCCACTACTACATGCTCGTTACATTGTTTGGAGTTGGATGCTATTGAGCCTTGCTTTGGCTTGATATTTCATTACCTGGAGCCTACTTTGGCTATTTTTTGGCTTGCAAGAGTTACAGTTTGGATGTACTTGATGTCTATGGATGCTATTATGGATGCTACACAGCCTATATGCTCATGAGGTCTTATTGATGCTCGATCTTGGATCTTCTAGCACTGGTGCTATCATATGCCCTTGTTGAGCTTCTTTGCTTGATATTTATGGATTTTGTACCAATGGGAGCATCTTGATACACTTGACAAACATTGACTAGGTGGTTTATGCTACTTGAGCATTCAAATACTTGAGACTAGGATCTTCACTTGGATGTTGCATGGTTGATATGCGGTGGTCCTCCAGATGTACTTGGGCCGATTTAAGCTTTGCACTCCCTGAGCATACACCTCTTTGTGTCAGGTCTTGCCAGTGTTGTGTACACTTTGCCCTATTACACATGGGGTGTGTCAGCCTACTAGCAGATTCATTTGACATGCTTGGGTGTTTTCTTGATGTCCGTATGACTGTCACATGTTGATTTATGCCCACTTGATGTTGGTTATGCTTTGAAAGTTAGTGGTTGACTTGGTGCATTCATTTTGCCTATAGTTTGCTCTCATTATACCTCGTTGTAATTTATTACAGGTAGTTATGCATGGACTGACTTGGATTTTTCATGCTAAATCATCCTCATTTTTATGTACTTTTGATGGCACTTGGTGGGCAGCATCATTAGCTATCAGTTCATGGTCATGTTGCCTTGGTTTTTGGTGGTATTTTGGCTGTTTACAGTAGAAAACAACAAGTAGTTTTGAATTGTCTACACCATTTTGGATTGCAGTGTGGCATCTTCTTCCACTGACAATGCTATCTTCAACATCACTAAGCTTGATGGTATGAATTATGCCTATTGGAAGAGCCAAGTTTAGCAGGTATTGGTGTAGAAATCTCAGATCAAGCCACTAAGGATGCATGGCGAGTAGCGTGAAACTATGACTGATGACGAATGGGATGAGCTTGATGAGTTATGCATGTCCACCCTCATCTTGTCTCTCATTGAACAGGTGCATTACAATGTGGTTGAGGAAGCACATAGTGCTTGGCAGATTTGGGATAAAATTAAGAACCTCTATGACAAGAAAAGTCCAACAAGTCAGATGTATTGGCTGAAGCAGCTTATGGACTTGCGCATGAAGGTGAATATAACAATGTCTACTCATTTGAGCCAGTTCCATGCTATTCTCAAGAACTTGACTTCAAAGGGAATTACCTTTAATGATGAGGTTACTCCATTGTTTTTGCTTGGGACTCTAAGTGAGTCATTGGATGTATTCTGTATTGCCTTATGTGCTCTTGCTACTATTTTGAACTTGCATGATATAGAGAGTGCTCTTCTGCAGGAAGAGATCAATTGTAAGAACTTGGATGCCTCTCATGTGTCACATGCTTTGACTGTTAGAGGTAGAGATGGTAATGGAAAGAATGACCGTGGGTATGGACGTGGTAGAGACTTGCAGAAGTCTAGGTCTAAGTCACGTGGTAAGTCACGCAACAAGTCTCATGGAAGAAATGCTAATGTGACATGTCATCATTACAGCAAGAAGGGTCACATACATCCACAATGTCATGAGTTGCGCAATGAGAAGTGCAAAGAGAAGGGGAAAGACAAAGTACAGGAAAACTCCTTTGATCGCAGCACTATGCATGCGAAATCCAGTTGAAAATTGAGGAGATAAATGTCATGTAGATTGATGACTCCAATGGAGAGTACATACTTGCAGCTAGTTCTTGTGATGCTACGCCATTGATCAAGGTTCACTCTATGTATGCACAGTGCTGACTATTGTATTCTGGTACCTCATTTCATGTTACGCCACGTCGTTGAGTGGTTCCATTCCTACCGCACTATCTCTGGTTTAGTTCGCTTGGGTGATGATAGATCACTTGCTATTGTTGGTATTGGGGATGTACGGTTGCAGTTCTCTATTGGCAGTACTTTTCTGTTATTACAGGATGTACGTTATGTACTTGTTCTTACACATAGTACTATGTTTGCAAGGCAACTTGATGATGCTCGGTTTCATATTTCATTTGGGGATTCTGCCTAGAAGATCATACATGTGGCAGACGTGCTTGCTAGAGGTGCCAAGGTTGGCAGCCTCTACCCTCTTATAGTTGATGGGTTCTCTGTTGACCATGTTTTTCAGTCAGTTTCATCCCACATGTATCTCTTTGCCATGCCCATTTGGGCCAAATATCCTTGAAGGTAATGAAAATGCTTTCTGGTTTGCAGTACTTACTGCCCCTTGACTATGCATGTTTTGATTCATGTGAGCATTGTCTTTATGGCAAATAGACTAGGAATACACATAAGAAGCATGGTAGGACATGCATGAGTGAGTCTCTAGTATTGGTATATTTAGATGTCTATGGGCCCTAAAAGGTGAGAAGGATTAAAGCTTGCTTGGAAGTGAGCTATGGCGGAGAGAAAGAGCAAGAAGAGAGAGAGAGATACACAAATGGGAACTCCAGCATTCACAATGTGTGACTGGGCCTTCTTTTATTCAAACTGTCACTAAAAGAATAAATAATAAAGTGACAATGACGGGCACCTGCCACCTGCAGTGTGCAGTGGCGGGTACTGTCAGTGTAGTAATATACGAGCAGCTAGGCAGAGGCATCTTTACCTCCAACAACCTCCCACTTAAAGGCAAATCTGCCCCAATGAGGAGTGAAAGAAAAAGAAAAGACAGTACAATGTACACATGTTCAACATGATGAGGAAAAATGTCATCTCATCCAACACCCATCAATCTCCTGAGGAAGGCAAAGCGCTCAGTAATGAGGCTTTTAATAGACTTGTCCTCCATGACCCCACGTATGAAGTGATACTTCACCTCAATGTGTGTTGTCTTCGCATGGAAGATCGGATTCTTGGCTAGCTAAATAGCACTCATAGATTCCGAATGCAGTGTAGGCATCGTATCAATCCCAAGGTCATGAACCAAGCGGCCCAACCATATGGCCTCCTTGCAAGCCTTAGTGGCCCAACATACTCGGCCTTAGTGGTAGAGGGAGCCGTACACTTTTGAACCCTGGACATCTAAGAAACAACACCTCCAGCATAGGTGAGACATAGCTGGAAGTGGACTTCCTACAATCTATATGTCCTACATAATCGGAGTCTGTGTAGCCCACAACTACTGTTTCCTGGCTACCATAGCAAATACACATATCTGCTGTGCCCTTGAGGTATCTCATGATACCCTTTACGGCATCTCAATGCCTCTTGCGAGGTGTAGCCATATAGCGTGCCACAATACCAATTGCAAAGGTAATATCTGGACAAGTGGTTATCGTGGCATACATCAAATTGCCCATGGCTGATGCATAAGGGATCTTGGCCATCTCAGCCCTTTGCTCATCTGTCTGCAGACAATCGGCCTATGAAACCTTCACATAAGAAGGTAATGGACATCCAATAGGCTTTACGTCTTGCATGCGGAAACACTCAAGGACTTTGTGAATGTACTCCCTTTGTGAGAGGTAGAGTAGTCGCTGATGCCTGTTGCGCTTAATGCGCACACCAAGAATGTGAGAGGCCTGTCCCAAATCCTTCATCTCAAAGCTCTTCTTCAGCTGAGATTTAAGAGCATCTAGCTCATCATGAGCTTTCCCTGCTATCAGCATATCATCCACATAAAGTACCAAAATAAGCAATGAGCCATCACGAGCTTTCTTCATGTAAAGACACGGATCCATAGCACTCCTACTGTAGCCCTGTGATTGCATAAGCCAGCAAACTTATGATACCACTTCCTAGGTGCCTGCTTCAAGCCATAAAGACTTTTCTTCAATTTGCACACTAGGTGCTCTCTTGCCAGGTTCTGCAAAGCCCTTAGGCTGCTCTGTGTATATCTCATAATGCGAATCCCCATGCAAGAATGCAGTTTTGACATCTATCTAGTACAAGTCTAGGTCAAGCTGCACGAGTAAGGCCAAAACCAAGCGTAGGGTGGTCATCTTGACCACATGAGAAAAGACTTCATCAAAGTCAACTCCATGCTCCTGTTTAAAACCCTTAGCAACAAGTCTTGCCTTATAAGCTGGCTTGGGGTTTCTAGGGGCACTTTTCAGCTTGTACACCCATTTGCATGGCAAAGCCTTCTTGCCTTGAGGCAGTGCAACCAAATCCCAAGTCATATTCTTGTTTAGGGAGTCTATCTTAGAATGCATAGCTCTCTCCCAGAAGTTACTGTCACACTGTGCATAGCCTCATCATAGGTGAGAAGCTCTCCTATATATGTAACCAAGACATAATGCATCAAGGGCTGAAATCTATCAAGTTGACGTCTATCTCTAATAGACCGCAGGCTCTGCGGCCGGTCCAACACCGTGGCCATGTGTACCAACTACTACTGCAGGCTGTCCAACTAGTTGTGCAAGAGCACGTGGCTCCTCTTGGAATATAATCCTGTGTATCTCTACCACCTTCTCAGGCTGCCTATGCATCTTGTCTTCATGGAAGACTACATCATGGCTGTGGATGACTTTTCGCACTTGCAGATCCCAGAGGTGGTAACTCATCCCTTCAAGGATATATGGCCCAAACAGGCATGCCAAAGAGATACATGTGGGATGGAACCCACTGACAAAACATGGTCAATAGAGGTCCCATCAACTACAAGAGGATAGAGGCTTCCAGATTTGGAACCTCTAGCAAGCACAAGTCTACCATACGTGTGATCTTCTAGGCAGAATCCCAAAATGAAACATGAAACCCAACATCATCAAGTTGCCCTGCAAACATAATACTATGTGTAAGCGCAAGTACATGACGTACATCTTGTAACAAAAAAGTATTGCTAGTAGATAACTGCAACTGTACATCCCCAATGCCAACAATAGCAAGTGACCTGTCATCACCCAAGTGAACTGAACTAGAGACAGTGCGATAGGAGTGGAACCACTCACGACATGGTGTAACATGAAATGAAGTACCAGAATCCAAAATCCAACACTGTGCATACATAGAGTGAACATTGATCAATGACGTAGCATCATAAGAACTAGCTGCAAGTATGTACTCCCCATTAGAGCCATCAGTCTGCATGACATTTATCTCCTCGATTTTCACAATGGATTTTTTAGGCATAATGCTGTGATCAGAGGACTTTGCCTGTACTTTGTCTTTTCGCTTCTCTTTGCACTTCTCATTTCGCAACTCATGATATTGTGGGCATATATGACCCTTCTTGCCGCAATGATGACATGTCACAGTAGCATTTCTCCCATGAGATTTACTGCATGATTTACCATGTGACTTAGACCTAGACTTCTGCGAGTCTCTGCCACGGCCATTCCCATGGTCATTCTTGCCATTACCATCTCTGCCTCTAACATTCAAAGCATATGATACATGAGAGGCATCAAAGTTCTTATAGTTGATCTCTTCCTGCAGAAGAGCACTCTCTACATTAGGCGAGTTTAAAATAGTAGCAGGAGCACATAAGGCACTGCAGAATACATCCCATGACTCACTTAGAGTCCTAAGCAAAAATAATGGAGTAACCTCATAATTAAAGGTTATACCCTGTGAAGTCAAGTTCTTGAGAATAGCATGGAACTGGCTCAAATGAGTAGACATTGTCATATTCTCCTTCATGCGCAGGTCCATAAGCTGCTTCAGCCAATATATCTGACTTGTTGGACTTTTCTTGTCATAGAGATTCTTAATTTTATTCCAAAGTTGCTAAACACTCTGTGCTTCCTCAACCACATTGTAATGCACCTATTCAGTGAGAGACAAGATGAGGGTGGACTTGCATAACTCATCAAGCTCATCCCATTCATCATCAGTCATAGTTTCAAGCTGCTCGCCATGCATCCTTAATGGCTTTATCTGCGATTTCTACACCACTACCTGCTAAACTTGGCTCTTTCAATAGGCATAATTTGTACCATCAAGCTTAACGATGTTGAAGATAGCAGTGTCAGTGGAAGAAGAATCCATAATGCAGTCCAAAACAGTGTAGACATTTCAAAACTGCTTGCTGTTTTCTGCTGTAAACAGCCAAAATACCACCAAAACCAAGGCAAAATGACCACGAACTGATAGCTAATGATGCTACCCACCAAGTATCATCAAAAGTGCATAAAAGCACGATGATTCAACATGAAAATTCCACATTATTCCATGCATAACTGCTTGCTGTAATAAATTACAGTCGGGTACAATGAGAGCAAACGGTAGGCAAAATCAATGCACCAAGTCAACCACTGACTGTCAAAGCATAACCAGCATCAAACGGGCATAAATCAGCATATGATAGTCATACGGACATCGAGCAAACACCCAAGCATGTCAAACGAATCCATCAATAAATTGACACACCCCGTGTGTAATAGGGCAAAGTGTACACAACACTAGCAAGACCTGACACAAAGAGGTGTATGCTCAAGGAGTGCAAAGCCCAAATCAGCCCAAGTACATGTATGTGGACCATGACATATCAACCATGCAACATCCAAGTGAAGAAGATCCCAGTATCAGAAGACTCAAGCTCAATAGCATAAACCACCTGCTCAATGTTTGTCAAATATCCAACAATGCTCCCACTGGCACAAAATTCATATGGATCAAGCCAAGAAGCTCAAGAAATACATATGAGAGCACCAGTGATGAAAGATCCAAGACCAGACATCAATAAGACATCATGAGCATATAGGCTATGTAGCCTCCAATTAGAGCATCCATAGACATTAATTATATCCCAAATACAACTCTGGCAAGCCAAGAAATATCGTAAGTAAGTTTTGGGAAGCTAGATGCAAACCAAGACAAGGCACTAGTAGCAATCGGCTCCAAACAATGTAATTAGCATGTAGTAGTGGCATATGCCAAGCATGCCAAGACCCGGTCAAACATAGGTAACATACATGTCATATGTACATCCAAGACGGAGCATCAAATGCATTTCAAAGCCAAGATCAAGATTAAACGAAGATCCAAAACCAAAGACAAGCTTGATGTCGTACCCCAAAGGTCAATACTTCATTGCATGTCCCAAAGACATAGCCCGAAACCAATAGGCATAACCAAATTGGAGGTAAAATAACTTGTCAACCAAGGTAGCATAAATCCCAACCAAGAATGAAGTGTCTGCATCCAAATCAAGGCTCAATAGCTCTCAAATAGCATATTCGAGCATAAACCATGATGACCAAGCATCAATACATCCAACAGGACACCTGAATGTCAAAAAAGAGTATTTTGCATAAGCCATCCCTGATAAAACCTTGCTGCCCAAACAATGTACAACAGTAAATCCCTACATAAATTGAGCTATGGAATCTCAAACCAAGTCCCAAAGAATCTCAAAACATTGGTCAAACATCCCCAAAGCATGTGGGCATCAAATACCAAGCCTCAGGAGCATCACATAAGCTAAGAGCATGACATTTTCTTGCTGTAAATCAACTCAGATCTATTGTAAAAAATTTTGTGATTAGAATTTGGTAGATCTAACATCACCATTGTGTCCGAAGCATCCCAAAATCCCAAGTTAGACTCTTACCTTGCCTAAATCGGGTTTCGAATGCCCGAGATATGAGAAAAAATGGGATTTTTGAGCCATATTTTAAAATAGGTGCAAAAAAAACGTGAGCTACTATTGTGGGGCGTGTTGGTTATGTTGAGGATAAGGGGAAAAATGGGGGCATATAAGGTGACCAATGAAGCCAAGGAACACCTGCAAAGAGCTTATGAGGGTCGGGGAGTGGCGGGAGATGAAATCTTACCTTGGGGGGAAGAAGCCATGGCTGGCATTAAAGCTCCAAGCTTTAGGTCTTCAATCTGGGCTGGGGCCCAAGCTCCATGATCAAGCTCTGATGCCAGTTGAAAGGTGATAAGGATCAAAGCTTGCTTAGAAGTGAGCTATGGCGAAGAGCAAGAGTAAGAAGAGAGAGAGACACAAATGGCAACTCCAATAGTCACAATGTGTGACCAGGCCTTCCTTTATTCAAAATGTCACTAAAAGAATAAAGAATAAAGTGATGGTGACGGGCGCCCGCCACCTGCAGTGTGTAGTGGTGGGTACTGTCAATGTAGTAATACACGGATGGCTAGGAAGAGGCGCTTTTACCCCCAACAGGCCCATGCCCTATCAGTCTATGGGTGGTGCAAAGTATTTTGTGACATTCATTGATGATTTTTCGCATAAAGTTTGGGCTTACCCCATTAAGCTTAAGTTAGATGTATTGGATGTGTTTCAGAGATGGCTTCATTGGTTGAGAACCAAACTCTGGGCATAGATTGAAATGCCTTAGGACTGACAATGGGGGAGAATATGTGTCATGTGCCTTTGAGCAACTATGTGATGAGAGGGGTATTAAGCATCAGTTGACCGCCCTCTATACCCCATCCTAGAATGGTTTGGCTGAGTGAATGAATAGAACCATCCAGGAACGTGTACATAGTACGCTTAGCCATGCAGGCTTACCACAAAGGCTTTGGGTTGAGACAGTCAGTACAATTGTGCATGTCATAGATAGATCACCTTCTAGTGGTTTGGATTTCTAGGTTGCAGAGGAGGTATGGACTAGGAAACCTGCATCTTATGCACTTCTATGTGTCTTTGGGTGTGAGGCATTCTGCCATGTGCCCAAAGACAAGAGTAGATGCATTTTCCTTGGCTATGGGAATGTAGAGGCGAGATGGTTACCACATCTGGGATCCGCAAGCAGCGAAAGTCATTCGCAGCCATGATGTAGTTTTCCATGAAGATAAGATGTATAGGTAGTCTGAGAAGGTGGTAGAGATACACAGGGTTATATTCCAGGAGGAGCCACGTGCTCCTGCACAGCCAATTGGAGAGTCTCCAGCAGCAATTGGTATACATGCTCGGGGTGTTGGACAGGATGCTAGACATGCAATAGAGCCTGCAGTGAGATGGGTCTACTAGAGCTAGATGTCCACCTAATAGATTTGAGCCCTCAATGCATTAGCCAAGAATCCAATCTTCCATGCGAAGACAAAACACATTGAGGTGAGGTATCACTTCATACATGGGGTCATGGAGGACAAGTGTGTTGACCTTGTCAAGATCTCCACTGACAAAAATCCTGCAGATCTGCTTATGAAAAGCCTCAGTACTGAGTGCTTTGCCTTCCTCAGGAGTTTGATGGGCATTGGATGAGATGACATTTTTCCTCATTGGGGCAGATTTTCCTTTAAGTAGGAGGTTGTTGGGGATAAAAGCGCCTCTACCTAGCTACTCGTGTATTACTACACTGACAGTACCCACCATTGCACACTATTGCAGGTGGCGGACACTCGTCATTGTCACTTTATTCTTTATTCTTTTAGTGACAGTTTGAATAAAGGAAGGCCCGGTCACACATTGTGATCATTGGAGTTTCCATTTGGTCTCTCTCTCTCTTTCTTGCTCTTGCTCTCCCGCCATAGCTCTTCCAAGCAAGCTTTGATTCTTCTCTCCTTTTAGCATATCCTTCTTTACCTTCTTAGATATATGTTTTCTTGCAACCATTCAACAAAAGTGCATTGTTAAACATTAGAAATAAAGCTTTCTCTTTGCATACCTTAGTGCTCCTCAAGAGGAATGGATTTTGGTGCATTTCTCAACATAACCATAGAGTTACAAGATCCATAATAAGTACATCATATGCCACAAAATAAGTGCCTATATCCCATATAGGACATTGCTTCCATAGTCATTGAGATAGTTTACTTTAGGCTCATCATTTTTTCATTGTCTTTTCTTTGCAAGGTATATCAGTACCTCTTTCTCAACATCAATAACTTCCTTTTTCTTCTTTAGTGCATGCTCCATAGTTGTAGAGTAAAATATGACTTTTTAGTGTCCTAGATTTTCACTCCAAGGATGCTAACTTCACAATCTTCATCTTTGAGAGCTAAGTGAGTGTTCAATAAATATTTCTGCATACATGTCTCACAAGAAAGACTATCTTCCATAGTAGGAGAGATCATGGGTTCCTCCTTGTTCTCCTTGCCCTATATTTGATCTTCTTGATATGCATCAAACTTAGTGCTTACTTCTAAATCAGCACTATTTGCAACCTTGCATTCTTGCTCATCAAAACACTTTCATCCAAAGCAAGAAATGTGAATCAAATCCATAATTTGAGTCCCCTTACAGGTTCCCACAACTTTTGGCATACAAGGCCTACGCTCAACTGTGCTTCTATTAACCATAGACACATTATCCACAACAAACTCATCATCACCAATCTCATAAACATCATTAACACCAACAAAACCATCAAGATAGTACTAGTAGTACATAACTCATCATTTGATTCATAAGAAGCATCATATCCATAATAATCATTAATACTATCATTACTCCGGGACAAATGGATTCAAGCTTGAGCACATGTGGGCTTCAAATCGAGCATTGAAGTAGGGTTTCATCCTTGAACTGATGCTTGATGTAGGTAGGAGATTTGGGAGGTTAATCTTCAAAGCAAGTAAGTATTTTGAGTTTTTAATGATCTGGCAACAAGTAGGATAAATCATTACAGTACTCGAGCTTTGATTTTTGTTACATTTAGAGTAGGATAGGACCAAGAAATCGAAGCGAATCGCTTTAGGGTTACTGCTGTAGTCTTTATAAATGGAATTTGTAGCAAGAAACTCTACAAGGCCTCGGCAGGCAACTTGAGCTTGCCAAGAGATATACTAGCTAGGGTCTTTGAAGAGGCCATACAAGCGGAAGACTAGCTCAAAGAGAGAAGATCTTGGAACTTGAACCAAGGTGATGCTAAATCTAGATCCTCAGTTGAGAGGCACGGCATCTGGAGAACCGTCAGTCCTAGGCATCCATAGCATCCAAGATAAAGGGAAAAGCGTTGACCAAAGCCAAGAGCTAGTAGAGATGAAGATGGAGCTAGAAAGGCTACAAGAGATAATGAGGAGACCTATGTGCCCATATGTCCAGTGCATGCATTGCGGCAGAACTCACCTTCCAACATAATGTCAAAACCCTAGGTCTCAATCTTGCACCAATTGTAGTAGGTTTGGCCATGATGCCATGCAGTGAAAGCTACCAAAGGAGGCTTCCATACTTGCAACTATAAAACCAAGTACACCTAGGGAATAGGCCACTAAACTTCTTTGGAAGGGAAGCCCCATTGGCTCTTCCAACACCGCATAACAACGTGAAACCAGCCATCCCTAGAATGGAGATTGATCCCATAGGCATCCCTAGGCCACTTGGACCTTTCATAACCAACCTATCGAGCAATGCTCCAATCCATTATGTGGAGGAACCAAATGATGAGGAGGCATATGTAAACCTTTACGTCTCATATGACGAAGAGGGAAACCCCATTCTCATGAATTATCAACCAGTGCCGGTGATGGCGCTAGGCAGAGGTAGAGGTAGAAGCTTGGGAGGGTAGAACCAAGAGCTAATCCATGGACTTGTGGTCACCCAAGGCACATATTTGCAGTGCTCCCCTGAGAGGGAGAAAGCCAATAGAGAGAAGATTGACCTTAGATACCTAGAGTGTAGAATCACCCATTTGTTTGCCAATTTCCGTAGAAGGAAACTATCCTCTAGTTTGGCAATCATGCCATCACTACCATTGGGGTTGTTTATAGTTGAAACACTCAATAGAGAGGCTACACCCATCTCGTTGCATATTATGACAACTTGAGCACAGATGAAGTGAGCCGACATATCACTACTAGGGCCTAGTAACCTAGACATAGCCTCAATAGGAAAAAAGAGCCGTAGGTGAAGGAAGAAGAGAATTGAGGCAAAGGTCATGCTTAAGACGGACAGTGCCATGACACTACCCATAAGAAAAAGAGTCACAGATGTAGAGGCAAAAACATCTGCTTTGATGAATATAGAGAAGGGAAGTGCTAAGGTGAGGGAGTACACTAACCCGAAGTGCAAGCTTAAAGCCATAGATAAGATCAAGGAGTGGGTGAGATAAGCCTAAGAGAACTTAAAGGATGTAAAGCCCATCTTAGAAGATGAAATTGATGAGCTCTCTAGTTTGAGCATACCGGTCTCATTGACTTGACTGAAGTCAAGAGACTCGTCCTTTGTGCACCACACGAGCAGTACCACATAGACAAAGCTTAGGTACCATGGGCAACAAACTAGCCAAGACTATTGGCCAAGAAGCATGGAATTAGGAGAGAAGCAAGTAGTTGGCAACCTTCTTATGATGCTAGTGTCAACCCCTGTGACTTTGGGCTTAGAAGACATGTTTAGGAAGCACCCAATGCTATGGCAAGAGTGAAGCAGTGGGGGTAAAAGGACCAATCAAGTAGGGGGAAGTTGAATTGCATGTCCTCATTATAGTGACTTAGATATCAAGCTTGACGTTGCACTCAGTACCCAAGTCCTTACACGTTAATGATTTCTAGGAAGGCACTAAGATGCATGCGGTCTTGCCTATCCTAGCACTAGGAGACACTACAAAGGAAAGGAATCATGGACACAGGGGCAAGAGTCAGTGTATTTTGTCTCATAGTGCTCCAGGCTTGGGGTAACCCACCTATTGAGAATGCTAGGTTCAACGTCACACTGGTCAATGAGATGAAAGTTAAGCCATTCAGGGTGCTGAGGAATTGGCTGTAAAAGGTCGCACGAGTCTAATTTTTAGTGGATTTCACTGTCATGAAGGAGGTAGACTACGACATCCTACTAGGCGGACCCTAGATGCGGAACGCACGAGTCATAGAAGACTGATAATAGTATGATCTTCTTGGGAAATCAAACAAAAGTAGTAAGGGTAGAGATGGATACTTGGTAGACCATGCCAATCAACCTAGTAAGGGTAGAGATGGATACCTGGTAGACCATACCAATCAACCTAGATATCATCTCCACCATCCTGAAGGGTGACACCCAAGTTTGGAAATCTTATGGGCCACTAACGAAGTATATCCCTTGCCCTAAGAATGAGAGGGATTGGATGCATGTGCTAGCCACAATTGATTTACCATTCTCAAACAACAAGGAGGAATATAAGTAAGCGGCTAAGGCAGCTGATAAGCCCATGAATAAGCCCTTAGTACCTTTATGCATGATGGCTAGAAGCTCTTGTAGATAGCCGGTCTACCCTTGTCATGTTCCACTTCCCAAATAACAAGAGAGAGCTCCACAAGATCTTAGAATACTTAACGGATAAGCTAGGTGGAAATCGAGCCGCTAATCTTAAACCCCTCAAGGATCTCATGGACAAACCCAAGTGGAAATGGACCAAGGTACATGATCTAAACCTAATGGACAATTTGACCTTGGTCATGGATGAGAAGAAAGAGGAGCATAGAAACTTAAGAGATGACGAGTAGTCGGATGAGGATAGTTTAGCATGAGGATTGCTGTTCCTTTAGTGAAGAGAGCAAAGAAGGGATTGACACGATAGAGTATGACACCGATGGACATGAGATTGAGCAAATACAAGTAGATTCAAAGCCGCAAAAAGAGAGTAACTTTAGAATCAAGAGAAGAATCATGAAAATGGAGTGTGATCACATATGGTTGGAGCACATAGGAGTGATTGAGCAGAGCTCACCCAACCAAGTGTCGCATCGCTATTTAGGATGGAATCACCTTCGGAGCTACGACAACTAGGAAAGACTCCCTCTTCTAGCAAAGACAAAGAGTTCAACTTTGAGTTGGAAGTAAGCTCAGACATAGAGACCCTGAAGCACCCTGATCAAACACATCAAGGGGGACCTACTAGTCCACCTAAGGTGTAGACGGTTGGAGGAGGAAAGAAAGAGGTAGTCTCGAGACTCAAACACTGAGGAGCAAAAAAAATCGCAAGATCTACCAAAGTGATTTATGAAATTTAAGAAAGGTGATAGAATAGTGACCTTGTTGGGTGCCAAGAGGCAAGGATAAGCAAATGAACTCGTAGAAGGGCTTGCCAAGGTCAAGGAGGTCAATGTGGCTGGGAAAGGGGAGAAGCCCCCGACCTGTGTTCATAGCTAAAATGACATGACCGAGCAGGAAGAAGCAGATATCATTGGACTACTACACGAGTACATAGACATATTTGCTTGGTCCCTCAATGAGCTAAAAGGAGTAGATCCAAGTGTAGTGACTCATAACATTTCCATGACACTAGACGCAATGCCAAACAAGTAATGACCATACCCTATGAACCCCAAGCATGCTCATGCAGTCAAGGAGGAGATAGACAAGCTATTAAGAGGATGATTAATCTATGAAATTGAGCACATGGATTGGGTTTCACCCATTGTAATCATCCTAATAAAGAAGAATGGAAAAATCAAAGAGTGCGTTAATTATAAGAAAGTCAACATTGCTACAAAGAGAGACAACTATCCACTACTGTACACTAAGCATATGATTGGGAGAGTAGCTGGCAAAGAAGCGTATAGTTTTTTGGACGGCTTCTCAAGTTACAATCATGTGTAAGTCCACCCCAATGATAGGCATAATACTACATTCGCTACCAAATGGGGTGTCTTTGCCTACACAGTCATGCCCTTTGGGCTAACAAACTCACCAGCCACATTCCAATGGCTCATGTATGCCATCTTCAAGGACATGCTTAGGCATGAGTTAGAAGTGTTAGTTAATGATCTGTGTGTTTAATTGAGTTGGAAGGAACACCTAGACAAACTCCACGCAATGTTTGAACAATGTAGATTGTATTGTCTCTCATTGAACCCTGTTAAGTGCCAATTTTGGGTGAAACATGGATGCATCCTAGGGCATGTGGTGTCCAAGAATGGCATTGCCACTGACTTCTCAAAAGTCAAGGTTATTTTCGAACTTCCACTACCAACCATCTACAAGGGAGTTCAGTGCTTTCTAGGACATACAGGATACTATAAGCGATTTATGTTGAACTATGCGTTAATCACAAGACCACTCTACAAACTGTTGATAATATTTGAATGGACCAAGGAATGCCAACATGCATATGAAGAGTTGAAAAATACTTTGACAACTGCACCCATTCTATAAGCCCTAGATTGGACCATCACCTTCCATGTACACATTGATGCCTCAAAGTTTACCATGGGAGCTATTTTGTGTCAACCTAGAGAACACAACTTAGACTATCCAGTGAGTTTTGCTAGCAGAAAGCTCATGGATATCGAGGTGAACTATTCCATGATTGAGAGACAGAGTTTACCCATGGTGTTTGTTGTAAAGAAATCTTGACATTATCTTCTAGCAATGCCTTTTTAACCTTCTTTGTTGACCATCAAGCCTTGCTTTATCTTTTGAATAAACCTTGCGCTATAGGACGCATTGCTTGATGGTTACTTCTGGTTTTAGAATTTGACTTCTCTGTGGTTGTACGCAAAGGAAAGTAGCACTACATGGCTGACCACATGTCCCACATACCCATGGGAGAAGCCACTGTGGATAGGGTATAGTAGATGGCTTACCACATGCTCATCTTTTCAAACTGTCTAGCAAAAAGAATATGTTTAGAGCTGACTTGATCCTGTACTAGGCAGATGACATAGTCTAAGTACTAAAAGCATAGACTACTCGAAAGACCTATCGAGAAGGCTTAGCTTAGGCAACTTATCCTCAAGATACAACCCTATTAGTTGATAGTAGTGGGTCAGCTCTATAGGATAGGACAAGATGGCTTACTATCTACGATGATGTGTATGCAAACATGAGATGCATGATGTACTTGTGGTTGAGGCACACGATAGAATCACAGGAGGACACTTCAACTGAGATACGATATCACGCAAGGTGCTGTAGTCTCAATTGTGGTGGCCCACATTTTTTTGCAATGCAATACAATTCGTGAAGCACTATGATGAGTGCCAATGGACCAAGGTCCTTGTTTGCAAGGACAAGATGGAGCTCACCTCAATTATTGCAAGACAACCATTTGAAAAATGGGGGATTGACTTCATTGGGCCGATTAGCACGAGCCACTAGGAAAAATGATGCTTGGACCGCGGCCAAGCTCCTTTGGGAGAAAGTAACCTCACGATTTGACTGTCCCATTAAACGAATTAGTGATCAAGGCACACACTTCATCAACAAAGTGATTGCCCACCTCATGTCTACTTTCTTGATCATCCATAGGAAATATTCACCCTACTACCCTCAAGCTAATGGCTAGGCTAAATCCATAAATAAGATCTTAGTGAATGTCCTGACCAAGGTAGTCTTTGCTTCTCGTAGTGATTGGGACAACAAGCTAATGACAGCTTTATGGACCTATCAAACATCCTATAAAACGAATGTGGGGCAGACCCCCTTGAAGCTAACTACAGAATCGAAGCCATTTTACCACTAGAATTCTTTGTCCCTAGCCACCTGAGAGTAGCCATCCAAGAGAGATGGGATGGAAACGAGGCATGGTCGAAATGTCTAGTTGAGCTAGAATTCCTATCAGAGACTTGACTTCTAGCCACCCATGCACTATTTTGCGAAAATGCACGATGTAAGAGCTGGTTTGACAAGCACATCAAGTAGTGAGACTTTGAACCAAGGTGACCTAGTGCTATTATACTCAGTGAAAGGCCATAAAGAGAAGATGAACTTTAGGGGATTAGGGCCTTTCAGAGTAGTCCACACCATCAGTCGAACCAACAACATAGAGCTCGAGACCCTAGATGGTGAGGGCATCAGCTTCTTCAATAGTAATTGCATAAAGAAGTACTACCCTCCCAAGCATCCATCACATGAGCCTCCAATGCGAGAGTCCCTTGTGAATGTATGAGTTGCCACAATCATAGAGATTGAGGACAAAGATGAGGAAGCAATAGCCCCTGGTTACCTACCCATAACGGTCATTTCCCAATAGACACATACCTTTGATGCCTTGATCGATGAGGGGGCCGATTTTAATATCTTAACTCACGACCTTGGACTCTAATTGGTCAACCACGCAACTACAACAACCCATGAACGCTAAACTCAACTAATTTGGGGGTCAATCATACACGCTTTTGGGAAAGTGCAAAGTCATAGTTTCTATTGAGTCTGAGAGCATACCCATGGTATTTTATGTGTTGACAAAGACAAAGGATGTCCATAAGGAATTGCTGTTAGGATGCGCATTTAAGAATCAAACACATTGTAATGTTGATTACCAGTCACAATGCATTCACCTTGCCATTGGCAATGTACGCATAGTGACAACTTTTAGCCAGGGTAGCACAGCCACACCACAGCCCGCAAAGCCACCAATAGAGAAACCTATAACCAAGTCTAAGGAGGGGGGCCATGACTTGTCACAACCCACCAAGCCTCAATGCCAACACGTGACTGAGAGTGCAACCAAAGCCAATGAGCCCAAATTTCAAATGGGTACCTAAACACCAAGGTCTGCCACCTAGGAATAAGCGGGCACGACCTCACAATGCTAAAGACTCATACTCAAGGCCTACAAGGCAAAAAAGGCACTATAGGCATCGACACATGATCAAGCCGTGATGGGTTTCCAAAACCCTATTGCAAGCACAAGGCTATTATGAGGGAAACACTTGGATATGGGTGCCTAAAGTCAAGACTGCCAAGGCATTACTTAAGTGCAACTCTCGAACTTGTTTAAACAAGACAACACAATGGTTAAGGAGCCAAAACCACATAAGACTCAAGATGCAAAGCCCATAGAGCCCCAACCCACTAAGCATGCAGAGCCTCAATAAGTCTATCAACCAAACACGTAGCTTGCTACTCCCAAAGCACCTCAACCTAACACTGCTAGCATTCCAAGAGCCTCACAAGCATCTAGTAGCACAATAACAAAATTGCAAACCATGCCTATTGCACAAGACTCTAAACCAACCCCTGTCAAGAATAGCGTGGTGGGGGGACGTGCTCAAGATGCTGCGCCAAACACCCACAGAATGCACAAGGAGAAGCTCACTCAAGAGACAAGAAGAGAGATGAAGGCCAAAACGTTTTCTTGGTGATTTCTTCTTCTTCTTCCACACACTTTACAATGTACACAAAGTATAGATAAGATACAACATAAAGGAAAGTGGCCTACTAAGTCAAACAATGCATAACCGACTACACTAGTCGATTGGTGCTATAACTATGCCAGCTGTAAATAGGTGTAACAACCTGACTATAATAAGTAATGAGTCAGTGGCCATGTGTGAGTCATAATGACCACCGACGTGCTAAGTGTAGACGTGTGGACCCATCTAACCAGGCGGTCCATCATCAATGTCTGCATGTGTTGAGCTTGTCATCTCAACACTCCCCCTCAAGCTCAACTGCATCTCTGCAACTCCAAGTAAGCTTCGAAAATTTTGAAGCTTCTTTGTACCCAATGCCTTCATGAAGATGTCAGCTATCTGATCCTGTGTGCTGACATACACCAAGTCAATCTCACCTACTAGTACCTTCTCTCTCACAAAGTGGTAGTATACCTCAATATGTTTTGTCATGGCATGGAACATAGGATTACTAGCCAACTGTATACTGCTCATGTTGTCACAATAAATGACAACTAGACCTTCCATTTGCACATCTAAATCAGCTAATAAATTTTGCAGCCATACTACCTCACATGCTGCAACAGCAGTACCTCTATACTCAGCCTCTGTACTCGACAAAGCAACTGTAGATTGCTTTTTGCTGCTCCAAGCAACTGTTGCACTACCAAGAGAGAACATGTATCCACTGGTAGATCTTCTATCAGACATACTACCAACCCAATCTACATCTGTGTATCCAAACATTTGTATATCTGTACCTGTCTCATAAAAAAGTCCATAATGTAATGTGGACTTCACATATCTCAATATGCGTTTGACTGCATCCAAATGTGGCTTTCTAGGTACTTGCATAAACTGACTCACAAGACCAATAGCGTAGCTCAATTCTGGCCTTGTAATGGTCATGTAGATCAAACTCCCCACTATCCTCCTGAACATAGTAGGGTCTTATATCTCATCCCCAACATCGGCACTCAACTTTACATTCTGCTCCAACGGAACTGAAAGTGGTTTGCATGCTGTCATACCATATACTTGGACAACATATCCAAGCCATACTATCTTTGGGAAAGACATATACCATCATCACATCTGATCACCTCAATGCCAAGGAAGTACCTTAGCTCACCTAAATCCTTCATCTCAAACTTCTTCTTCAAGAAGTCCTTGACTTCAGCAATCCCACTATCACTATCACCTGTAATAATCAAGTCATCCATATAGATGACTATGATGACCGAACTTGCATCTCCCTTTCTCACATAAAGTGAGTGATCAGCATCAGAAACATAAAAGCCAATATTGACAAGATACTCTCTGATCTTGTCAGACCATGCTCTAGGTGCTTGCTTGAGCCCATATAGTGCCTTCTTCAACCTGCACACATATGTGGGATGCTCTAAATCCTCATAACCTGCTAGCTGATCCATATACACTTCTTCCTGCAAATCACCATGCAAGAAGGCATTCTTTATATCCATTTGCTGCAATCTTCAACCTTTGGCTGCTGCCAAAGCAATCACACATCTGACAGTTGCCATCCTAGCACTGGACTGAAGGTTTCATCATAATCTATGCCATATGTCTGCGTAGCCTTTTGCAACCAGCCTAGCTTTGTACCTACTAATAGAACCATTTGCATTGTGCTTAATCTTATAAACCCACTTACATCCAATAGCTTTCTTTCCCTTCAGCAATGATACTAGATCCCAAGTCTTATTGGCCTCTAATGCAGCCATCTCCTCATCCATTGCTGCATCCCAATGAGCATGACCAACAACCTCCTCAAAACATGTGGGCTCAACATCCTCAACTAGTTTCACCATATAAGCATAATGGTGAGCTGCATAACCTTCAAAACCAAATCTTTTAATAGGGTATCTCACCCTGCTAGACCTGCGTACCACTGGATCACTCAATGGAGTCTTTGCATTGACGCGTGCTCTTTGCACACCTGGAGTCCTCACTGAAGGAATGCCAAGCTCATCATCCAAGCTCTCTGAGCCACTGGAGTCTCCATCAAGAACTACATCAATGCCATCTAACACTTTATTCTTTCCTTTGTCTTTACCTGTAGTGCTACTAGATGCACCTGAAGATGTAGAGGTACTCCTTAGTCTCCCAGACCAAGGACTACCAGATGATGTCTATGGTCCACTAAGAGTCCGTGATTCTTGCTTTTCAGCTTGCACATGAGTATCATGATCATCATCATCATCCAACGCATCACCACTAGATGCATACCAACTGCTCATTTCATCAAAGATGACATCCTTGCTCACTCTGAACTTACATGTGACAGGGTTATAACAACGATACCCTTTCTGCTCTAAAGAGTATCCAATAAAGACACACTTTTTAGCCTTTGGATCCAGTTTCTTCCGCAACTCATCTGGCACATGAACATATGCAATGCAGCCAAACACTTTCAAGTGTGAGACATCAGGCTTTTTTCCTGTAAAGCATTCTTCAGGAGTCATACCATAAACTGCAGCTGTGGGGGTTCTGTTCATAATATAAACAGTAGTATGAACAACCTCAGACCAAAACTGCTTAGGCATATTCTTTTCAGCCAATCAAGGTGTGTGCAACTTCTGCAATATGCCTGTTTTTCCTTTCTGCAACCCCATTTTGTTGTGGGGTATACCTGCATTGTGAATTGGCTCTTTATCCCATGAGACCTCAGAAAACCACTGAACTCATTCGAGAGGTACTCTCCCCCTCCATTTGACCTCAAGCACTTTACTTTAAAGCCTGTTTCTCTTTTAACTACAGCCTTGAAAGTTCTAAAGTGCTCAAACGTTTCACTCTTTTCCTTCATAAAATATACCCACAGCTTTCTAGAACAATCATCAATGAATGTGACAAAGTATGAACTACCTCCAAGAGATACATTTTGTGTAGGCCCCCAAATGTCTGTATGCACAACATCAAGGATATTTATGCTTACAGCTCTGTCAGGTGAAAAGGGTTGTCTTGCTTGCTTACCAAACTGACATGCTTCGCATACCTTATGAAATTCTGCAACTCTAAATGTAGGCAAACCTGTAACCAACCCTTTGGACGGCATTAATTTTAGCCTTTGTACATTTGCATGTCCAATGCATTTGTGCCAAATTTCAATATTTGCAACAACACCTTTTCCTTTAGCATACATAGCAGCATTCATAGTAGGAATTCCGATATCCAGAGTAAACATACGTCCAACTCTACTTCCCTTTGCTACCAACCTGCACTTGTCATTGAAGTCTTCTACAAAGCAGCTCTTTGCATTAAATCTGACTTGCAGCCCTTGCTCTACCATTTGACCGACTGACACCAAGTTCTTTGTAATAGATGGCACATGTAATACATCTGAAAAACTCTTTGTCTTACCATCATGCAAGGACAAGGGAACCTTTCCAATGTATGAAATTGGGTGGCATGAATCATCATCCGTCTACACATAACCTGCATTTTGCAAATCTTGCATCTCTCCAAACCATTCTGCATGGCTATCATATGATTGGATGCACCTGAATCAACATACCAAACATCATCATGTGTTCCCTTTCCTGTAACATCATTCAGCATATGCTGCATAACAAACAGACGTTCATTTTTGTCTTCATTCTGTCGTGAAGACGATGCATAGTTTCCTTGCTGTAGCTTACCACTGCGAATATAATCTTTCTTAGCATAACATTGGGCTGCAATATGACCTGTTTTGCCACAGTAGTGACACACAATACCAGAGTTGCTATAACCTCTGTTCTGCCATCCACCTCTTCCTCTAAAGCTCCCCTTGCCTCTAAAGTTACCACGACCTCCTGAAACCTGCATATCACCAAATTGCTGATTCAATCTATTTTGCTAGTTGTCACTACCATGTCCTCTACCATGGCCTCTTGAAGAGAACCTGCCACGTCCCCTTCCTGAACTAGAGTAGAAGGCCTGGACCTGTTCACCACTTCTTTCAGATGTCTCACTCTGCATGTTGATCTCTTGGGAGACTAACTCATCAAAATCTAGAAATGGCTTTTTGACATATACGGAAGTTACAAAAGACTTCCAAGCCTTTTCATTGTTAAGTCCACCCAAGGTAGACGATATCAAATCATCATCATCGGACATTGCATCAATCGCTACCAATGCATCTGCAATGCTCCTTACCTTCAGTGCATACTCATTGATAGACATCTTCCCTTTCTTCAATGTATTCAACTCTTGCTTGAGTTGAATCTTTCGTGCCTTTGTATTTACAGAAAACATACTTTCAAGTATGGTCCAAGCTACATATGAATTCTCTGCATTTCTAATATGTCCCAGCATATTATTGTCAATTACTGCAGACAACCAATATATGACATTTTTATCTTTTGCATTCCAGTCCTTCTGTGCCTTTGTCTCTTCTGTAGTTGGAGGATTACTCACCTTCGGCTCCTTTTCTTCACCTAAAACAAACTCATAGAGGCCTTTTCCAATAAGGAAGTTCGTGACATGGAACTTCCATGAAGGATAGTTGTTCTTGTCGAGCTTCTCAATGATGGGGCTTCCACTGTTCTCTGCCATTATCACAAAATTAATATCAACAGCAAGCAAATTTCTTGTAACCTTCGACTTGTAGTGCACAGTAATATACCAGACAGCCTTTTTCACTGTCTGCTCAATAATACATGCAATCTGCAAAACCAGTTTGCAGATAAACCTTGTGTTTACTCACTGATAAACACCTTTGAACTTACAGATCTGAAATCTGTAACCTGTGCACCCACTTTCGGTCAATACAGTCGAAGTCACAGTGTACCCTGAAACTGCTGTCCGCAACCTTGCGGCTCTAAAATGGGGCCTGAAACGGCCTCAGATGCCCAAAATAACTGTGGGAAAGCCCTAAAGGAAAAATCTGCAGAATATGTAGCGCTCTTCGCACACACCAAATCTCACTGTAATCTGAGATTTTTGCTCGACCCTGCTTTGGGTGCCTCGCAGATACTATCCAAGAGAGAGAGAGGAAGAATGGGAGAGCTTCTTACCCGTGGCTTGCTTGCTCGAACCTTGCTTCTTCTCCTTCGCTTCAGCCTTCGAAATTAGCCTCTCTCAGTGGTGTGGCTCTGATACCATGTCAAGAATCACGTAGTGGGGGGACTTGCTCAAGATGCTGCGCCAAACACCCACAGAATGCACAAGGAGAAGCTCACTTAAGAGACAAGAAGAGAGATGGAGGCCAAAACGTTTTCTTGCTGGTTTCTTCTTCTTCTTCCACACACTTTACAATGTACACAAAGTATAAATAAGATACAACATAAAGGAAAGTGGCCTACTAAGTCAAACAATGCATAATCGACTACACTAGTCGATTGGCGCTATAACTATGCCAGCTGTAAATAGGTGTAACAACCTGAATATAATAAGTAATGAGTCAGTGGCCATGTGTGAGTCATAATGACCACCGATGTGCTAAGTGTAGACATGTGGACCCATCTAACCAGGCGGTCCATCATCAATGTCCGCATGTGTTGAGCTTGTCATCTCAACAACCCCTCCAAATCCACAAAAGCCAGAGACATCAGTTGTTAAGCTATCTAGCCCAGTCAAACTGTAGCCTCCTGCAGGCCTTAAACCCTCTGACAAGTGGTGATCCATCCTTATTTTAGCCTTGGACTTAGGTGAGAATATGGGGGATGACTTGATCACTTGCATTCGATACTTAGATGCTACATTTTCCATGCTTGCTCAAAACTATGACCAATTAGATTTAGGTATTTTAGAAGAGCCTTTAGCAACAACTAAAGTGCAGATGCTATCTTGCTTTTAGGAGGAATCTGAATTTGTATTTGTTAAGGTTCCCACGGTTAGCTGAAGAGTTAATCAACAACAAAATCTCTTGCGAGTAAGCACGCAAATGACAACTCATCACATCTTATGACATGTGCACCATCTCTACCATGACCTAGGAAATTGAAGAGTTAAAATCCCTAACCAACATTGAGTCTACATTCTTGCATAAATGGTACGATCTCCAACTTCAATGGGAATAATAGGGCTGCCGCATCATCATGACCAACACCGAGCAAATACTTGTAATCAAAACCCTAGAGTATAATCCAACTTAGGTGGCTCCTACCTCATTCAAAGTCTTAGCCATCACTCGCAGTTGGATGATCATGAACTTGCCCATCCCTACCTAGACCATGTCTTAACTGAGGAGGAACTACATATTGCTAGCTAGATCACCTCTAGTGATTATCTAACAGATGTCTTGACATACATAACATGCATTGGCATTTGACCTTTTGACATGGACTGCCATGCCTACTTGGAATAAAACCCGCAATTCTACACTTGGCTTATGCAAAAGTAAAGCACCGTGAATGTGCAGCACTGACTGCCTTTAGCCCTTGACCCTCTAATCCTAGGAAGGATTCTTCTCATTTCCAAGGGGGATGGGGGTAAGGTGGAAAAACATACTTTAAGGAAAATTGAAAAAACATACTTTAAGGAAAAATTTAAGGATTTTATTGGATTGTGCGGATTGCTTGAAGAAAAATTCTCTTTTTGTACTTAAGCATTTCATTTTTCTATAAGTGCACAATCATTCTCTACTCATCTTCCTGTAAGGAGTTATCTTAAGAAAACTAATGGTGAGTTGTGGTATTATGACAGGGACCCACAATGGCAGGTTAGGAGAAAAGCAACAAACTTCTGTTCTCGAAAGAGAAACAAGCAAAGTACGGGCTATCAGTAGAGACAAGGGCCTTCAACCAGTTCAAGTTTAGGCACGTCCTAAACTTGGAAGATGTAGCCATGGAAGAACAAGCTGTGAAACAAATTTCCCGTGAGTGAGGAAGGAGAGTAGGAGACACAATCTAGCCAAGGAGGGGCTAAGAAGTAGAAGAAGAAGACTCCCCAAAAGAAGGTTGAAGAAGAGAGAATGAAGAAAGGAAAAGCCAATTTTTTGAAGGCGCAAAAAGATTCGAAGAAGACTGAAGAAGAGAGAAAAAGAAAGGCAAATGAAGAGGCCAAAGAGCTTAGGAGGAAAGAAGACGAGGACATGGCTAGGACCATTCACATGTCAATAGAGCAACGCTCCAAGGAGGAGGAGTTGGTTGCCATGAGCCCTTTTAGAGGAGAAGGCCCAGGAACTAGTGGCCAAGTGCTATACATCATACCATTCCAAGTGTGATAGAAGGCAAGGGCAAGGGCTTGCTTCATCCAATATCACCCGCTCTCATGCTGACTACCCCGGCTACAACAACTACTCAAAGCACTACACCCAAGGTAGATGCCAACAATCTCATGGCTTGGGTGTAGTTCCTATGGATAGGGCACATGAGATAGCCCTAGATGTAAGTGCAAGAACCCTAGTGATAGGAACTAAATGACTGATAGTTGTAGATGCCAAGTTGAGACAAGAACCCAAAAGGCAAAAGATAAAGACCTCTACCATTTCCATCCCCACCCTTGTGCCGCCTTTCATAAGCTACAATGAATACATCAAAGAGCTTCTCTCACAGCTAGAGAAAGCAAAGGAGAATAATAAGATAGCAATAGCTGAGTTGGAGGCTGAGAAGGAGACACTAGCATCCTACCAACTCGAGAAAATACACCCAGTGGTGGGCTTATCAAAAAGAGATAAGTGAGTTGAAGGCACAGCTCAAGGTGAAAGAAGGAGAAGAAGATATGTGGCAAAAAGGGCTTGAGGAAGAGCTTATCGACCTACAATGACAGTATAAACTCCTAATTGTGAAAATAAAGAGTTGACATGGCGAATGGATTAGCTCGCAAAAGAAGAAGAAGAAGTAGAGAAAGCTCAAGAGAAGGAGAAGAGAATCAAAGACAGATAGATGAAATGACAGGTAGGCTATTGATGGAGATGGAAGAGCAAGGGAGATTAGAGAGAGAGATGGAATGCTTGAAGAAGGAGAAGGAGAAAATAACCAAAAAGTGGAAAGAGCAAGAACCTATGATAGTGGCCTTAGCTTAAAGACAGAATGAATGCTTAGAGGAAATGAAATAGAGAGCCAAAGAATGGGTGAAAAAAAGTGAAAGGAGAGTGAAAGACTTGGCAAACCGCCTGGCTTGTGCAGAAGGGAATAGACTATTAGTAGAAAGTAGGGTAGAGTCCGCACAGACAATGTTGGAAGCCCAACAACGTGCCTTCCTCAAGACTCTTGGAGGTCACACAATCAGAAGAGAAGGAGGGTATTTTGAGACACTAAAGAAAAAGTTGGAGATTTCCTGCACAGCCATAAGGCATGGGCTGTGTGCTCAACCGCAACAACTAAGGAGAAGGGACTAGCATAAGCCAACAAGATCAAATAAATTATTTTCTAAGGGTAGGGCTAATGATCCAAGATGTGGACCTCTTAGGCTTCAAGGAAGAGAACCACAAGAGGCTAGTAGAGAAGATGAAATGCAGAGATCACTTTTAGAAGCAAGGCTAGAATTTGAAATGGGGCTACCAAACAAGGAGCTAGTCTTGCAACCTCCCTCTCCTCAACTAGAAACATAGCAAGAGGTGGACACCATTGTTGAGAGAAAAGTAGAAATCAAGAAGGAGAGAATGCAGATGTTGGAGTAGGCAAGGAGAAGATTAAAAGCCCAATCCATAGTAGCCATAGAAGCGCCCATTCCACCACGAGAAGATTGTTTTCCAGTGAATTGGAATGTGGAGCTTATAATGTAGGAGAAAAAAGAGAACAACGCCAACCCTTTGACTTCACCTTCAAGTTCCCCTCTATAGTATGTAGAGAGTACTATCAACCAAAGTGGTGGAGGAGGTGATAAGCATGGGAGGAAGGCTCGAAGATATGTGAAAATGAAGAGAGGGAGAAGAATCCAACATAATGGGGAATGGAAGCATTTGATTACTAGAAAAACAAAGTCATGAAGGTGCCCAGGATAGTGAAAGGATAGGGACAACAATGTGGACGCCTGGATGTCATTTTGCAACACACTACCCTTCGAGAGAAACAACATCACATACATGCCATATTCGAGAAGGGTAGGGGTAGACTTCAACCTTGACATCCATGGCAGATATGATTTCCCAAAAATATACAATGTAAATGCCACCAAGCT